>NC_058089.1:81315267-81615267 GCF_014858855.1 Bufo gargarizans
AAAGTCTATTTGCGCTGCTGCCGAGCATGGTGTGAGGACGCTGCACGTCTGAGCTCCCCTGATATCCTGCACTGCAGAGAGGACCAGCCCAACTAAGTACCACACTATAAGGTGGAAGACCCCTGCCCTCACCTCAGACCTGTGAGACGCTGCCATAGGCTCATCTACTCCACCTTCAGCTCGCCCTATCAACGTGCGGCCATTTTCCCTGTCGGGAGCAGTGAGACAGCAGTACATTCTCTTGGGCGGGCTATTTATCTATCGCTGCCTCCCCTCCTCCGCTACCCCACCTGAGAGACACTGGAGTGAGATACCACTGCAGGGGGACCCTGGCTGGAGGGTTGGAGGTTTTGGGAGTGGTGGCTTGAGATTGCGGGCGGCCATCTTGCCCGCACATGGCACACATCCACGTGGGACCAACAGAGGAGCACCCTGTGCAGTATCGTGGAGGAGACTGGATACTCCCTTTTTTAATCCCTAGAAAGCTAGAGTTGGGGCCAGGGCTTGGATAGGCAGCCCTGGTCTTTGTCTTCCTGAGCTGCTATCTGCACCCCCCTCCCAGTAGAGGTTGCCTCTCCACCCTGGTCCACCCTCTATCCCAGTATAATTGTCATTGCTGGACACTGGAGATCTGCACCCTATAATCTTGTGGACACACTGGCCAACAGGCTGTTAACAGGATACAAATCACCATAATATCAAACCCTAACTGAGGGCTGCTTAATATATTTTGGGCTGTCTCTAGGCCTCATATACTTCCCCTCCAGGGGGTACTGCCATTACCAAATGCATTCCCTTTAAGGAGAACCCGCAACATACAACATAACTGAATCATACTTATGGGCCTCAAAACCATATCTACTACTGCGCCTACGTCACCTAAAGCACTGGTTGACAATATGAGTCAGATGGATTTTGAAACTGAACAATGTGCCTCCATTGATACTGAGCCACAAGCTGATAAGATAATGTCCGCTATAGCAGCATGCCAGGCTGTGCTTACCGCCAAAAATCGACCATTTACAAATTGACATCAACTGTCTACGCCATGGCATGACAAAATGAGAGATCATACAAAGGTGGTTGAGCGTCGGCTGAGTGATGTGGAGGTCTCAGCATCTGCTACTACTGAAATTACCAGAACCTTGCAGCAGCAGGTGAAAACCCTAGGGGCCATAGTGGAAGACGCGGAAAACCACAATAGAAGAAATAACGTTATAATCCTGGGCCCACCTGAAAGGGTGGAGGGCCCCACCTCAGAGATCTATGTGGAACAGCTTATTCGAACCCTCCTTGGGCCTATAGAGCTGTCCCCCAGCTTCATCGTGGAGAAAGTGTAACATCCTAGAGTTGTTATGAAACTCTTTTACCCCGCTACAACCTGTTAAGTGTATTTATACTGTCATCTAATGTGATTTTATCTAATATTCTCACAAATGTGAATTCTAGGCCTTGTACCTGTATATTGCTGTAATTTCCATGTTCACCAGCAGGTGGCAGCAATGTGTTTAGCAGGGACTTAGCTACAGTTTAGTGCTTCTAGACTGGAATAGTTCATTCCAGTTTAGCTCCCCCCTCTGTGAGGAGGTGTGGAATGTTCCCACATCCTGCCTCATGGGTTGGGAAGGAAGTTCAGTTTGTGTGCCAGGCACCCCGGGTAGGGGAAGGCTGTGCTGGTAGGAGCTCCCAGTTCTAGGGATCCAAAGCCAGAATCTTGTCTTGGCTAAGACAAAAGATCATCATTCCCAGCCTGAGCCCATCAGCCTCAGCTGGTAAAAGCAAGCAGCCACCTCCAGTATTCCAGGAAGAACCATACCCTGTGAGCACAACTTTGAGTACCGTCCAGAGACCAGGAGAAGCCAAATTCCTCCTCAGCTAATCAGTTCCCAATACAGCAGAAGACAGATAGCTCAGAAGATATTAATTCCTGCCACATTACAGAACCACAAGCAGACGACTTATCCTGCAAAGAGCTCCAGGCACATGATAGAAGCAGAAGATAGATTCCTGCCACACATTGCCAATACCTGCTGGGACTTGAGACTGTTGCTGTATCTCACTTGGATGAAAGCTGCATCAAGTAAAGACCAGTTTGAACTATATTCCAAGTCTGGATCTCAATTATTGCTGCAAATCCCTCAATTACTCCTACTAGCAACACACTAATTTTATTGCAAGTGAGCCAGGATCCAGTAGTCCAGCCGTACCCAGGTAGGAGACACCGTTGACACTATTGCCATTATCACACAGAGACATTACACCACTCTGGCGTTCCTAACCTGGTACGTGAGTTACAACACCTTAAAGGGCCCTGCAACAGTACCCTGCGCACGCTGCAATTGGCGTCACAAACAAACCATAGACTATTATGTACATTTACTGACCTGCATAATTTGGCGTCCGTGTAACTGCACTTAAGGTCCGGCTCATTGCATTTTTGGCGTCACGAACAGGATACGAATTGAATTGTGTGCCAACAGAATCGGATCCAATTGTGTGCTTAACTGGATCAAATTGCATGTTTCACAGTTCTGCAAGACCTACAGATTGTGCAAAAACCCAGAAAATTTACTTTATTGCTGTGCCAGAAAGCGCTAAAACGTGCGCACCAGCACTCAAAGGGTTAATTCGCCATATTCGCAAAATGGCGCTGCTTCTTCATGCCCATAAGTGGGAAAAGTCAAGAACGCCCTCTCAAGAGCGTGAATACGCCCCCCTAGAAGCGGGAAATCTAAAGCCTGCCCACCAAGAACTTTGCAATGCGAGCCAAGGGTGTGAAGACTCCTCCCTCTGGGCTCCACCCTCACTTCCTGAACGCACCCCGACAGAGGAGTCAAGGAAGATGGCGTTCCCTTCTCCAAAATGGAACCAGATGGCGATCCAGGGAGAGCTTGTCTATGAGACCACCGTACCTGAGATCCGGGTCTCTCAGCTTCTAAAGAGAGCTGGCCCCTGCACGTTCGGAGTGTCCCCAGAGCCGGCACATGCCGCCACCAGAGAAGAGGACATCGTGTCTACAGTCCGGACCCGGAGGCTGTGGATCCCTCCGCGACCGCTGACCAGACATCCCCCAAGATGGCCGCCGATGCTAAGCATGCTCCCATGGAAAATGGTGCTTACACAGTCGCCCAGGCCTTGGACCAGCCTGCACCGCAGACAGCACCTGAACCCCGCAATGATCACCAGGAGGCACCGGAACCGGCCGCGACATCAGGTAGGAGGAGACGCGCTCCGAAACTGCCCCTGCACCACTCCCGGTGGGTCCGTATACCCCTGATAGGCCCAAGCCTGCTCTGCCAAGCACACATGCTGGTGCAGCAGAGGCAGCTGGAGCTCCCACTCCGCCACCCAGAAGATAAAGCCCCAGGACAAGCGACCTTCACCCGGAGGTCCTGCTAGAGATAACCAGCCTCATACCAAGGCAGTACCAGGAACTGCCACAAGAGGTCAGTGAAGCTCCATCACATCAGCTGCAGCCACCTGCATTATGCCTCTAACTACTGCCATAATAGAGTCAGAGAAGGACTTCCCTGTGGCCATTGTCATTGCCACTTAAGACTTTCAACCGCTGCAACAACAGCGAAGAAGACTTCCAGTCCCTCCGGTAGGCAGCAGCAGGCCATCTGCCAGGCGGATTTTACCACAGTTGCCCCTGACTACTGGAGTAACAGAGCCAGAAAAGAGCCAGTCTCTGGCTATTATCACTGCCACTACAGAAATCTCTGGGCCTACTACTGCTACTGTACAGCCTGAATCCATCAAACAGGAGCACTGCCCTGATGTGTGTGAGGATAAGGATGAATCCACTGATACTGCTCCATGCACTCCGGAACCACCACAGAATCCAGAGCTTCTTGCTATGAAAGACCAAGGGTCTAGCCTTTAGGCTGGGTTCAGACCTGAGCGTTTTACAGCGCGTTCCTACGCGCTGTAAAACGCTCAACAGGCAAGAACCAATGATTCCCTATGGGAATGGTTCTCACCTGAGCGTTTTACAGCGCGTACGATCGCGCTGTAAAACGCCCGATGCCCCAAGAAGTACAGGAGCTTCTTTGGGGCATCTTGTCGCGCGTTCCCGTACATAGACTTCAGCGGGAACGCGCGATAATGGGCGTTCGCTTGTCTCTGTATGCTCGATTGCAAACGCCGGTACAATCGCGCATACAGAGCGTACGTTCAGTACGCTCAGGTCTGAACCCAGCCTAATTGCTGTCCAGAGAACCTGTCACCTACCAGGAAAAGGCCAAGGCTTACAGAGGATTCTCCAGAGAAAGGTGATCCTACAAGTTCTGTCACAGAACGCCACCAGGAGATTGCAGATGAAGTTTCTGCTGGAATTACAGCTGCTGGGAGCACCCAGGTTAAAGAAGAACTTTTGCCTCCTCAAACATGGTATCCAGGAGGAAGATTTCCAGACTTTCCTGTGAGGAAAACTACTCACTGTGCAAATCACCCACTACCTTGTTTGGATTATAATTAACTCTTTTATCATTCCGGTGGATTACAATTGACTTTTGCCCTGTTTCCAGAGGATTCAACGTCAAGCACTTCAAGTCAAAGGACTCAAGCTTTATTTGAGCGTTCTATTTGAGCGGCTCATTGCAAAAGCCCATAGGATCCCTACTAGATCTCTCTCCCCGGTCTCCGCTCCAAGACGTTTCATCATTAAAATTCTGAATTATAGAGACCGGGATGCCATTCTTACGGCAGCCAGGAAGAAGAAAGACATTCAATATGAAAACGTAAAGATCTAATAACGTAAAGATCTAATCTTCTATCCAGATTTCACAACCGAAGTGCAGAAACAACGCAGGCAATATACAAATGTCCGAACTCGCCTGCGCTGTACCATTCTAAATTGCGGATCCAAGATGGTGACATGGTTCATACTCTGGGCTAAGGGTCAATTGGGGTAAATCTGCATTATACCTGGTGGATGATGTCAGTGCACACTCTATATCCACCTGGGGGTGGTTATTCACAAGGATGTTACCCAGTTCTTTACATTTAATATGGGCCCGGTTATGATCTATGTCTCAGAAAAGCTAAAAGCCTGGGGAAATTTACTCTTATCTCTCATAGGACGAATTAATGTTTTCAAAATGGTCATTCTCCCTAAGCTCCTCTATCTCTATAGGACGGCCCCAGTGGTGCTGTTGAAGGCCCACTTTCAAGCACTTGATCGCCTACTAACCCCTTTTCTGTGGTGCCAATCGGTGTCCCGCATTGCCAGGGAGACTCTACGGACTCCTTATTGGATGGGCGATTTAGCTCTCCCCAACATGTATCTCTACTATATAACCACACAACTGAATTACGCATCCTGGTGGATTAGAGTAGATTCCTGGTATATAGAGCGGATAAATACCCAGTGAAACATTTCACTTCCCTTATGGCGGGGTGATTAACGCATGGAATTCATTTGTTGTAGTGATGGGGGAGAAGGGACATAACGCGGCTTGGTCACCAGTTATATCTTTATGGAGAAACTCCTGGAATTATATTCTCTGCCACACTTTGAATTCTGGCCGCAGAGGGGCATTAAATACCTCACCCAACTGCATGAAGAGGGCTCAATACCGGAAAAGAACTGATCAGTTTTATCCTAATGCATTCTGAATAGAGAGCAATCCGTTCAGGATGCATCAGGATGTCTTCAGTTCAGTCTTTTTGCCTTTTCAGGACGGAGAAAATACTGCAGCATGCTACAGTTTTCTCCCTGGCCAAAAATACTTGCTGGAAGCCACTTTTAAAATGTGACTTTTTAAAATATAAACTTGATTATCTGCCTATCTCTCTTCATTTGTGACATTTTACTGCCAATAATGCGACTTTTTTTTTTAAAACCGAAATGCCCCATTTCAGCCAACCCCTTGTCAGACCTCACTTGCGACTTTTGAAATATATTTGCGACTTTTGAAGCATATTTGCAACATTTCGGCTGGTAAATTGCTACTTTTGTCTCTGTTTTTGAGACTGACAAAACCCTGTGGTTTAGCTCATATACATTAGATAAAAATAAACGCATCCTGTTTTAATACTTACCTATCACCAGCGATGGTCAGTTCGCAGTGTTCGCCAGCGAACACATGCGGGCTGCCATCTTTCGTAAGGTAGACTCACCTGTCCCGCGATGCACAGGTAAATGCACACACTCGCGTTTTGGGCGAATCCGTCATGCATCTGCAAAAACTGATCCGTTACAATAATACAACTGCATGCATCCGTCATGAACGGATCCATTTGTATTATCTGTAACATAGCCAAGACGGATCCATCATGAACTCCATTGAAAGTCAATGGAGGACGGATCCGCTTTCTATTGTGTCAGAGAAAACGGATCCGTCCCCATTGACTTACATTGTGTGCCAGGATCCATTTGGCTCAGTTTCGTCAAGCAGGCAGCATTTTGGTGTTCGCCTCCAGAGCGGAATGGAGACTGATCGGAGGCAAACTGATGCATTCTGAGCGGATCCTTTCCCATTTAGAATGCATTAGGGCAAAACTGATCCGTTTTGGACCACTTTTGGGAGCCTTATTTCTGGCGTGATACATTCTTTATGGTATAAAAAATTCTGGAGAAAACAGTTGATATATTTGGCGCAAATTAAAACGCCATTTTACATTAGCTGTAAGCAGGGGTGGATTCAACAGGTTCCCTATGCAACGGTGGAAGCGCAGCGTCACGACACATACGTTTACATACACCATATATATGCAACACACATAAATACACCATATACATGGTACACATAAATAAATACACCACATATACACACATACCATCCAACTTTTAAAAAGCCTAAGGGGTTCACACGGGCGTTGCAGGAAAACATGCGGGTGCGCTGCGGGAACATGCACACTTTTTCTGCGCAAGTGCAAAACATTGTAATGCGTTTTGCACGCGCGTGAGACAAATCACAAAAGTTCGGGTTTGGGATCGGGGTTGTGTAGATTGTATTATTAGATTGTATTATTATTCATCACCATGGTAAAAGATCATGTGATGGACCATGTGATGACACCACAGGTCCTTTTTCTGTACACAGCAAAGAAGAAGACAGAAGAGATGCCGGGCTGCGCGAGCAAGTGGATTAAGGTGAGTTAAATTATATATTTTTTTTAACCCCTCCAGCCCTATTGTACTATGCATTCTGTATTAAGAATGATATTATTTTCCCTTATAACCATGTTATAAGGTAAAATAATAATGATCGGGTCTCCATCCCGATCGTCTCCTAGCAACCGTGCGTGAAAATTGCACTGCATCCGCACTTGCTTGTGGATGCTTGCGATTTTCACTCAGCCCCATTCACTTGATAAACGCACAATATAGAGCATGCTGCGATTTTCACGCAACGCACGAATGATGTGTGAAAATCACAGCTCATGTGCACAGCCCCATAGAAATGAATGGGTCCTGATTCAGTGCGGGTGCAATGCGTTCACCTCCCACATTACACCCGCGGAAATCTCGCCCGTGTGTACTCAGCCTAAGGAGCTAAACTATGGAATGGAAGCGCTCATCCCCAGCTGCCGCTGTAATTTTAACAACTGGATCTGGAGAACCTGAGGGCGCTGGCTGGATCCCATGCCTGGCTGTAAGTCATAATCATCAACATTAAAGGAAATAAACGCATGAAATAGATCAATCTGTGCCAGTTTCACTTTTTGAATTGAATTACTGAAATACATTTTCGATGATCCAGGAAAGTGTTAACAGATTGCCCAGCATGGTTACGTCACACTTACTTCCTGAAAAGGAACACAGGCTCAGAAGAGCCAAAGCTTCAGTCGGTGCTCGCTGAGGACCTCGGAGCAGCCATGTCTGAGCTTAAGGTCCAGTCTGTCCTGGTAACGGGCTCCAACAGAGGAATAGGCTTCGAATTCGTTCAACAGTTTCTGAGGAGCCAACGTCCTCCTGAGAAGATCTTTGCTACCTGCAGGGATCCCGGATCTCCTCAGAGCCAGGTAACAGCTGAGCTCCTTGGTTCTCACTTGGTCTGCAAATATTAATGTGCAAAAGATAAATTGTTACCATAATGATGTGAAGGGGATGCTAAAATCCTGACGAGAAGCGTATATATGTGGACACGTAGAGAGGCTCCCTTCTCCTGCACTGTGGAGGTTTGCTTAAAGGGGTATTCCTTGTATGTCAAATTATTCACAGGATAGGAGATAACTATTAGATTGGAGTGTGTCCCAGCAGTAGGACCCTCCATGATCTAAGGGCGCCTTCACACATGGCAGATTTTGTGGTAGAAGATTAAGTTCCATTCACCTGAATGGAGCAGCAAGCACATTGATTTCTGCAAGGTGAATGGAACTGATTTTCAGCCGCCACATTTTTTGCCACACAATTTGCCGTGTGTCAAGGCGCCTTAATAGTTATCCCATATTCACAGTTTTGGGGGGGGCGGTGGTGGTGGTATTAGTTCACTCACAGTGGGGGAGATTTATCCAAACTGGTGTAAAGTAGAACTGGCTTAGTTGCCCATAGCAACCAATCAGATTCCACCTTTCATTTTTCACAGCTCTTTTGGATAATGAAAGGTGGAATCTGATTGGTTGCTATGGGCAACTAAGCCAGTTCTACTTTGGATTTCATGTGGACTGGGGGATAGGTTTGGTAGTGGGATCTGCCAGTCCACACCCTTCCACTACATGTATTGTCTTTTGCTGGAGGTGATCGCAGGTGAGGCCTGCTGCTGTAATCCTGGAGGCATAGAACAACCCTCTGTGAATGACTTGGAAGGAGAAAGGCTGAGGAAGCCTGAGAGGCTCTGTGTGGTCTCAGCCAGGATGGTTGAGGGGCCATGAGGCTTTGTAAAGCCTGAGGTTTGGGGGGGGGGGGGGGGAAGGGCCCGCCCTTAAGGAAAGATGGTCACAGTCGGGAGGACTTCTGGACCACCCCCCCCCCCCCCCAAGGGTGCTGGTGTGGTCACAGCCTGGAGGCTGCTGCATCGTATATGGCTGAGGAAGTCTGTGATTGCGAACCCCTGCGAGAGAGAGAGAGAGAGAGATCCCTTACACTAACCAAACAATAATAAACTATTTGAAAAAAGTCAGCAAAGAAAAGAGCCACAATACATGTCATATATCAGTAAAAAGAAATCCCAATAATGAACCTGATGCTACAGTATAGTTCTCTGGGGTCTGAGCCACCTTGGTCTGTGTGAATGTCTTTGGATGTACTCTCTGATGACCTTTTAGATGTTATTTATTGCACTTGGCACTCCTGCCCCCACCGTGTGTATGGTTATATAGATGGCATTGTACTATGCAGGGATGAATTATTGTTTCCTAATCCTTTTTGGGGTGGTAATTTTACTATAGTATCTGGTTCATTATTGGGATTTCTTTTTACTGATATATGACCTGTATTGTGGCTCTGTTCTTTGTATATGCTGCTGCTGCTGACTTTTTTTAAATAGTTTATTATCGTTTGGTTAGAAATTAATAAAGAATAACTTGATTATTTATGTGCTGTGTATTTATAATTTGAGTGTGGCGATTTCAATTGGTCATACACAGTGGTTGCCTATAGGAGCCAGTGTAGGTTGGTTTTATTAGATGTGACAGATTTTCACAGTGACCCAGCAGTTTTTTAGTTGCAGTAAGAAAATATATATTGTTCTATATTGTTTTGCATCGCAGATAAAAATGATGCTATTTCTTTTATAGGAATTGAAAAACTTGTCCACCAAGAACCCAAATGTCATAGTGATTCAGCTAGGTGAGTTGTGTCCCCGGGGAGGATGTGTATTTTTGCCTTGATTTGCAGTGTGCACTGCCACGGAATCTGCCCACAGATTGGCCCCATTTGATGAGACTAAACTGCATGTAACTACATGGCAACCGCAGCAATATTTGACATCTCTGTTGTTATTTTTATTTATTTGTTACTATAAGAAGCATAGTGTAGGATTCTTTATGCAGATATTGATTGGGAAATGTACTGAAAACTGTAAAAAAAAAAAAAAAAAAAAAGGATGAGGACACACCCTGAACACAATTCTGTCTGAGACTAGGCAAAAGGTGAGCACTAATCCCATTCTGTCTAGAATACCTTGGCAAGAGTCCTACAGTCAAATTTCATGTTTACTATAGTAGCTTTAACTGGTTCCTGACCAGCAAAGAAAATACTTACACCCTGCTGATCTTGTGGGAGTGCACTCCTGAGGTCAGTGGCAGTAGCGGGGCGGTATAACTGCTATTACCGGTCTTAGCAGTTCAACCCCTAAAATGCCACAGAATCTTCTCAGTTCCCCAGAAGTGGGGATAATGTCAAAGAGTAACAAGTGCAAAAAACGCATGGAAAAAGTTTAATGTTATTAATATAAAAAATACATATTGCTTTATTATAAAAAAATATAAAACGGCAATAAAACCTGCAAATAATTGGCATCACCATGCCCTGTAAAGTTATCATCATGTTGTTTAATTATCACAGCGAAAGACAAAAAAAAAAAAATGTTAGAATTGCTGTTTTCTACTATTCCTGCATCCCTGAAGAAACAAAAGTAATAGTCATATGGACCTCAAAATGGTATCGATAACACATCAATGCATCCTGCAAAAAGACAAGCCCTCACTCTGTCTATGCAAAGTTAAAAAGTCAAGAATACAGTGACACAAAGTGTTATTATTTTGACCTACCGTAAATTCTTCCCTTTAGTCCAAAGCAGCAGCAGCACCAATGGGGATTTCTGATCCTCCTGAAAGACAGGAGATGTCAATTAATCTGATTAACCTTTTGGTCCTATAAATACCCCTAGTTCAATATTGCTTATTGTGTATTTATAACGACTAAGAGAAAGAATTATGCTTCAAGGTCTGTTTTCAAGCAAAACAATTTTATTGGGAGGGAAATATGTGCTGCTGCTTTGGACTAAAGGAAGGAGAATTTACAGTAGCTCAAAATGACACTTTCCTTGTCGTCCTACAGCAGCAGCACCAATGGGGATTTGGCAATTAATCCTCTGGGGAGGGTATTTCATATCACGGACTATATAACCAGTCTGCACCACACTGTGTGCTGTCTGCATCCATTCCGTCCCCATAGAGAATGAATGGGTCCGCACCCGTTCTGCAAAATTGCGGAACGGGTGCGGACCCATTTTGCGGACGTGTGAATGGAGCCTTAGAGCCGTAGAGAGAACCTAGAGCCTGTAATATAGCACAGGTAATTAATTTTACTTTAGAAGAGGGGCAGCAAACTGTGGCAGAGCAGCGATACATAACGGCGCCGCCGTGTTAATATAGTACCTCCCCTTCTCCCTGCGCATGCGCAAGAGACCGTGCGAACCCATCATTCGCAGGGAGAAGGTGGAAACCTCCAGAGGGCACATAAGGTAGCGGCCATAATGCATAACCTAATCTGCAACCTAATATGCTGATTTAACCGCAGCATCTCATCTCCATATATGAAAAATAAGTTCACACCACCCATCTTTTCACTAAGTGTTAGGAGGGGGATGCACTGGCTGTAATATCATAGGATGGAAATATGTGGTTGTGTTAGGCCTCTTTCGCACGGCCTTAGTGCTCCCGTGGCCGTATTGCGGGCCGCATACGGAGCTGTGTGCTTTCTGCATTACGAATGCGGACCCTTTCACTTGAATGGTAGTTCCATGCTTCCGTTCCGCAAAAAAATAGAACATGTACTATCTTCTTGCGGAATGGACGGATCGCTGACCCCATTCAGCATGGGCCGGCCAGCACACGGTCTTGTGCAAGAGGCCTTAATCTGAACACGTATGTTTTCTGCTATCCGGCTTGGTCTAACCTGTGCCAAATGTCCTCCAGTCATTTTGAAAAGGGTTAATAAACGTAGGTTCAGCATTGGTGGCATAGGCGCAGCAGTTAGGTTGTTTTACTGAAGATGGTGCCTATTCCATAAGGCCTCTTTCACACGGGCGTCATGTTTTTTGCCCGGATTAGAGGCGGGTGCGTTGCGGGAAAATGCGCGATTTTTCAGCGCAAGTGCAAAACATTGTAATGCGTTTTACACTCGTGTGAGAAAAATTGTGCATGTTTGGTACCCGAACTTTTTCACAGAAGTTCGGGCTTGGGATTGATGTTCTGAAGATTATTTTATTTTCCCTTATAAGGGAAAATGATAGCATTCTGAATACAGAATGCTTAGTATAATAGTGCTGGAAGGGTTAAAAAAAATAAAAAAGTTAACTCACCTTATCCTCTTGATCGCGTAGTTCCCGGTCGGTCTCTTCTTTAGCTGTGGGCTAAAGTACCTGTGGGCTAGCCGCTAAAGGACCTGTGGTGATGTCAGATCACATGCTCCATCACCACGGTGATGGACCATGTGATTGGAGCATGTGATCTGACATCACCACAGGTCATTCAGCCCACAGCTAAAGAAGAGACCGACCGGGAACTACGCGATCAAGAGGATAAGGTGAGTTAACTTTTATTTTTATTTTTTTTAACCCTTCCAGCACTATTATACTAAGCATTCTGTATTCAGAATGCTATTATTTTCCCTTATAACCATGTTATAAGGGAAAATAATACAGTGAATAGACTGTCACCTAGAACCCATGCGTGAAAATCACACCGCATCCGCACTTGCTTGCGGATGCATGTGATTTTCACGCAACCCCATTCATTTCTATGGGGCCTTCGTTATGTGAAAAACGCACAAAGAGGAGCATGCTGCGATTTTCACGCAACGCACAAGTGATGCGTGAAAATCACTGCTCGTGTGCACAGCCCCATAGAAATGAATGGGTCAGGATTCAGTGCGGGTGCAATGCGTTCACCGCACGCATCGCACCCGCACGGAAAACTCGCCCGTGTGAAAGGGGCCTAAGACTGCAGACTGGATTTTACAGAAAGTCCCCTGCTTAAAAAAAAAAGCAGTCCAAACAGGTCCGGAGAGGTAGGTGGGCGGAAGGGTGTATGCAGGACAAAGGGCGGTAATGGTTACATAACTACATAGTTAGTGCGGCTGAGAAAAGACATATGTTCATCAAGTTCAACCAAGGGATGGGAGGGGATGAAGGAAAGGGGGTGGGAAACCAGAATTCTACCCATTTACATAAGGATTAAAGGGCATCTGTCAGCAGATTTGCACCTATGAAACTGGCTGACCTGCTGCATGTGCGCTTACATAGTAACATAGGTTATGCTGAGAAAAAAAACTGTGAGGTAGAAGCCAATTTTCCCCACTCCCTGGATCAACGACCCCTCTCTAGTAGTTATAGCCTGTAATATTATTACGCTCCAGAAATACATCCAGGCCCCTCTTGAATTCCTTTATTGTACTCCCCATCACCACCTCCTCAGGCAGAGAGTTCCATGGTCTCACTGCTCTTACCGTAAAGAATCCTCTTCTATGTTTGTGTACAAACCTTCTTTCCTCCAGACGCAGAGGATGTCCCCTCGTCACAGTCACAGTCCTGGGGATAAAAGCTGATGGGATAGATCTCTGTACTGACCCCTGAATACTACTTGGCAGCTGAAAGTATCTGTGCTGGTCAGATGTGCCCGTATTGCTGAGAAAATGATGTTTTAATATATGCAAATGAGCCTCTAGGAGCAACGAGAGCGATGCTGTTGCACCTAGAGGTTCTGCTCTCCACTTTGACAGGGCCAGGCAGTAAAAACCTCATTATGCAGGAGTCCTTTCCTGCATAATGGAAACCAGCCGGATCCGTTATGCTGCCCATAGACCTC
Source organism: Bufo gargarizans (assembly GCF_014858855.1). Lineage (NCBI taxonomy): Eukaryota > Metazoa > Chordata > Amphibia > Anura > Bufonidae > Bufo > Bufo gargarizans. The sequence goes on from NC_058089.1 coordinate 81,328,966, forward strand.
TATTATCACGGAATGCCTCTTGAAGGCTTCCTAGGTGCATTCCGTCATAGAATTCCGTTATATTCCGTGATGACGGAATCCATACCAGAATTCGCCAAGAATCCGAACACCAAACTTGCAAACGGCAAGTTAGCTCATTCCTACTCATCACGCCAGGCCCTATCAATCAAAGTGGACACTGGCATGTTATTCCTGTGGGTACTATCACACTGCTAAAAACCTCTGCACAAAAAACATTGGCAGATCAGTAGGCTTGTAAACAATTGGGGTCATTCATCAAACTGATGTAAAGTAGAACTGGCTTAGTTGCCCATAGCAACCAATCAGATTCCACCTTTCATGTTTGACAGCTCCTTTGGAAAATGAAAGGGGGAATCTGATTGGTTGCTATGGGCAACTAAGCCAGTTCTACTTTCCACCAGTTTGATAAATGACCCCAAATGTGTATTTGGCAATCAAAGCGCAAACTATTTCAGCTCTTGCACATTGACTTAAATGGGGGATTCAGCTAAATGCCGTGGATTTGAAATTGGCAGGAAAAAACAAACAAACCATGCTGTGTTGGTGTAAGGATGTGGGGCAAGGGACCTTAAATGTATTACTCTGCTATGTTGTGAATTGTATAATTACTGCAACATCTCACTTTGGTCAGTAGATGGCAGCAAAGGACAATATGATGAAGGTCTACATTGGAGCTGCCTATCAGAGGAATACTATAACCTATTTAGTTTGCAGAGTTGGTAAATACCGTATTTTTCGCCGTATAAGACGCACCGGCCTATAAGACGCACCTAGGTTTTTGGGGAGGAAAATAAGAAAAAAAATATTTTTAACCAAAAGGTGTGCTGTGTGTTTGGTGGGTTTGGAACTAATGGTGGTCTGTGGATGGCACTATTACTGGGGATCTGTGGATGACGGATACTGTTATGGGGGGATCTGTGGATGACTGACACTGTTATGGGGGGGATCTGTGGATGACTGACACTGTTATGGGGGGATCTGTGGATGACGGACACTGTTATGGGGGGGGATCTGTGGATGACGGACACTGTTATGGGGGGGATCTGTGGATGACGGACACTGTTATGGGGGGGATCTGTGGATGACGGACACTGTTATGGGGGGGATCTGTGGATGACGGACACTGTTATGGGGGGGATCTGTGGATGACGGACACTGTTATGGGGGGGATCTGTGGATGACGGACACTGTTATGGGGGGATCTGTAATTGACACTGTTATGGAGGGGTCTGTGGCTTGCACTGTTACAGGGGGGATCTGTGGATGGCACTGTTATACATGTGTCATCCACAGACCCTCCCAGCCCATAACTGTGCCATCCACAGATCCCCCGCCGCTCCAGTATACTAATATAATATGTCTTATTCAATTAATAGTTATTAAATATGCCTCTTTATTCCTAATAGTACCTTAAATCCTAACCGCTTCAGTACAATGCCGGCAGGCAGGCCGGGCGGCCGGCGCGTCACTCACTGACGTCACTTGCCTGCGCCGCCTGCTTCATTCATAAAGTAGGCGGCGCAGGCACGTGACATCAGGGAGTTACGCTGCCGCCCACCCGGCCTGCATTGTACTGAAGCGCTTAGGATTTAAGGTACTATTAGGAATAAAGGGGCATATTTAATAACTATTAATTGAATAAGACATATTAGTATACCGGAGCGGCGGGGCTATAGTACAGTGACTGCACCGCCCCGCCGCTATTGCCGGCCCCCAGCTCCTCCTCCCAGTCCCTCCCCGAGTCCCCTCTTGCGATGTAAAACTGACAGCATTCGCCGTATAAGACCCATTTTGGGGGGAGAAAAAGTGCGTCTTATACGGCGAAAAATACGGTAGCTAATTTATGGGCTGTTTTGGACTTTTACAAGTGTGATAGCAAACTGAATATGCAGGTTTGACACTGCACTTAGTAAATGACTTATTGCATCACACTCTCCCTGTGGAAGCAGAAAGTAGTGATGGACAAACATCTGCTGGGACGGTTCGCGAACGCGATCAAATGTTCGCGAACCGCAAGTTTGCGGCGGGTTCCATTCATTTTAATGGCAGGCGAACCTGAAAAACCTTTTAGCTCATATTTGCAGCCAAGAAATAATTACTAGAAGTGCACAAATAGTCCCACAACATGGACAGTGACATACCAGATGTATTATTCAAAGTTTTAATCTCCATTCATTTATTTTTTTCAATGCAAAATATCGGCAATATAATTTTCGTGTACGCGCATGTACACACCAGCCATAATTATTTTTTCCAATACCGTTTTGTCCCTGTGTGTAGCAGAGGGAACGCAGCAAAACCGCAAACAAATGCTGCAGTACCCAAATGCACTATATAGAAAGTATATTATTGGTATATAACACCTCGCGTCTATCACACCAGTTATAATAATTTTTTCTAATTGCGTTTGTCACTCTGTGTAGCTGCAGAACCGCTCACAACTGCTGCACAATACAAATCCACTATAATATACTTTCTATGTTAGAAAGTATATTATAAGTGTATTACACCCCTCTGTATTGCACACCTATACCAGTCCTTAAAAGGACTTTTGTGGGCCTATTTGATAGCGATTTTGTCCCTAACAGCCTGTCCCTGCTCCACACGGCAACCTTTCCCTACACTGACAAAAGACTGAATGTAAAATGGCGGCCAGATCAGGTTTATTTATAAGGTAGGGGGTATGTCCATGTGCTGAAACTTTTCAATTGGCTGTCCTGTCCCACCTGATGGATGTTTCATGGATCAAAGTTCTTAACAATGTAAAACAATATGGCGGACGCGAATATCGCCATATGTTCGGCGAATCGCAAACGAGCTGTGCTTGGTGCTGGTGGAAACCAGAAGGAAAGATCTGTGATGAATTTGGAAGAGAATGGACCTGCTCACGGTGGAGACTGGCGACAGCATGAAGGGGAGGTTTGCAGCGACGATCCCAGGAGTGTCGTAGGATCCAGTTCTGGAGTGTACCAGGAAATAAGAAAAAAGCACCAAGAACCTGCTCAAGGAACTGTAAGTGCGGCTTTGCCATGTCACATTGCTCCACACTGTTGAAGTGGCATTTGGACATACAATAAAGCTCCAAGTACAGTTATATTTCGGTGTACAGGCTGCAAGCCAATGCATAGCCCTAAGGGACTCATACGCTGACACCTTCCTATCCCTCTGGCTGCTCATAGGGTGTTATATGCTGGGAGCTGGAGTAAGGATTAAAGTTACAAGAGACAGACATTCCCTATGGATTACAAATAGTATTGCACAATACTCAGGGTGCACCCAGAGGAACTCGTCCAGGAACATACAAGTGCAGCTAGGCTGCTTAATGGACTTTGGGGAAAACAGCACAGTTACTAGTTTACTGTTAGACAGTGTTACATTTACTTTTGGTTTATTCTCTGTGTTCCAATCTGTTTTATATATTCTCAGCTTCCTGTTCACTACATTTTTCAGTAAAATCAACTGCTGGGAAAGATCCGTTGTCTGTGTGGCATCGTGTACCCTCTGTACCTGTGTGCCTTGCCCTCGGCTTTCTTTCATTGGAGATGATCAGCCTGGGAGAGAGTAGCCACACCGGCGAGTAGTTGCTCAAGTACATCAAGCAGCAAACATCTCAGTGGCTGTCAACTCGCTGACTCCAACTGGGCAAGGTGGTCAGCGACAATGTGCACAACATCCTGGCCGGCCCTGAACCTCGGATAAATAACACCTGCTCCCTTCAAGACCTTAAAGAAAAACTGCAGTGGCTTGCGCAAGGTGCTGGCAATGTCCAGGAGACTGTCCCTCTTTTCAGACATTCTCACGTGGTGAGGAACACTCTCCTGGACTTGCAGCATCAGAATGGTCTGCAGCTACACCACTTAATTTGCGACTTTCCACGTGTCTGTACAAGCAGTGGAAAGGGAGGACAAATTGCGTTACTACCAGGAAACCCTGTGTATGCAGCTTGCAGCAGCTGAAGGCGAGCAGACTGCCACCAGCCTGTCTGAAAAGTGGGTCAATCCCCTCTTGCCTCCACAAGCAGCAGTAGCTGTTTCAGTCTCCACGTTTTTTCCACGTACAGCGCCAGGCTGAGACCAGTCTGCAAGCCGACTGCTCCGCCTCACTGCCCAGTTTCAGGCCTACCTAAACTATGGCCAGTCTCTGGCACATGCCCAGTTCCCTGACCCCATGGATTTCTGGGCAGGCAGACTGTAATGGTGGCCTAAACTGAAACGGCATGCTCTCTTTCTTGCCCAACCTCCATTGTCATCTCGGAGAGGGTTTTCAGCGCCGCTTTGGGTAGGGTGACGCACAAATGGACCAAGTTGTCCTCCGTCAGTGTGCAAAACAACACTTTTGTCAAAATGAACAATGCCTGGATTCAGGAGGATATTCACACTCCTCCAGCTGAGGCTGATGTATAGACTTCGCCCTCCTAGCCTTGCTGGCAGTGCCCCATCTTGCCACTGTTGCTGTCTGTCTGCCTATTATCACGTTCTATATGGCTGCGGCCTGCCGTCATGCTTTTAATGCCTCTCAATCGTCAGTTTAAGTGTATTCACTTTCCACATGGTTGAATGTTAAAATTTTAAAATTTTTGTGTATGTGTGTGAGGGAGGGGGATTGAAATTTCTTTAAAGTGCAGCATAGATGTACGTGATCACAGTCGAGGCAAATCTGGAGCCTGCAGTGCATCATGCCACTAATGCCTGAGGGTCAGTTCCGTGTATTCACTTTCCACACAGTTGAAATGTTTAAATTCTTTGGGGCGGGGGGTTAACGTAGTTGAAATGTTAAAAAAAAAAATTGGCCCCCTCAATAAAAAATTTTTTTACGGTGCACCGGTGCCGCAGAATTTTAGTGGATTACTGCATCAATACTGCCATTTTTCTCACTTTCCACATGGTTGAAATTTAAAAATTTGTGTGTGGGGGGAGGGAGCAGAATATAAAATCAGTGATACAGTCCTAACCTCAGTATTTGAGGAAAGGGATTTAGGGATCCTTATTTCAGAAGACTTAAAGGTAGGCAGACAATGTCATAGAGCAGCAGGAAATGCTAGCAGAATGCTTGGGTGTATAGGGAGAGGCATTACTAGTAGAAAGAGGGAGGTGCTCATGCCGCTCTACAGAGCACTAGTGAGACCTCATTTGGAGTATTGTGCTCAGTACTGGAGACCATATCTCCAGAAGGATATTGATACTTTGGAGAGAGTTCAGAGAAGAGCTACTAAACTGGTACATGGATTGCAGGATAAAACTTACCAGGAAAGGTTAAAGGACCTTAATATGTATAGCTTGGAAGAAAGACGAGACAGAGGGGATCTGATAGAGACTTTTAAATACATAAAGGGAATCAACAAGGTAAAAGAGGAGAGAATATTTAAAAGAAGAAAAACTGCTACAAGAGGACATAGTTTTACATTAGAGGGGCAAAGGTTTAAAAGTAATATCAGGAAGTATTACTTTACTGAGAGAGTAGTGGATGCATGGAATAGCCTTCCTGCAGAAGTGGTAGCTGCAAATACAGTGAAGGGCCAGGGACTATTCATAGTATTCAGTATATTGGGCAGACTAGATGGGCCAAATGGTTCTTATCTGCCGACACATTCTATGTTTCTATGATTGCTTAATTCTAAACACTGCTACATCCCCAGTTATAAGAGGGTGTGCACACTTATGCAACCACATTATTTTAGGGGTTTCTTTTCTTCCCTTGCCCACCTAAAAGATTTCAGTTTATTTTTCAATTGAGTTGTACAGTTTATAGGTCACATTAAAGGTGGAAAAAGTTCTGAAATTATTTATCTTTGTCTCATTTTTCTTACAGCACAGAAACCTGACATTTTAACAGGGGTGTGTAGACTTTTTATGTCCACTGTATGTCCGTGTCACTCAGACATCATTCCAGTGGCGGATCCAGAGCCTGGTCTCGGGAGGGGCACTTCCAGATTATTTTCTGTCCGCTGCCACAAAGCAATGGTTTTTATAGAATAGACTACACAGTGTAGCGGTATATTGTGTGGCACAGTGTAGGCTATATGTGTATAATATATTCCACATAAAAACTTACAATTACTTGGCTTGGCCCTTGGGGATCTCGGACACCACTTCAACACTTTGGCCGGGGGCTCGGTGGAGCTGATGTTGTGTTTTATCCTAATGAGAAAGATTTGATAATAAGGATTTGGAGAATGGGCAGAGGGATAGCAGAGCAGGGAGAGGCTGGTGCTGCTACTAGGGGGTCATACCATGGGGGAGTAATAAAGCCCCCCCCCCCCCAGTAGAAATAATTCTCCTTATAATGTGACAGTGCAAAAAATACCCCCTTGTAATGCCCCCAGTTGAGCTAATGTCCCCATAGTGCCCCCATAATGTGCCAGTATAAAATACCCCAATATAATAGAAACATAGAAACATATAATGTGTCGGCAGATTAGAACCATTTGGCCCATCTAGTCTGCCCAATATATCTGAATCCTATGAATAGCCCCTGTCCCTATCTTATACGAAGGATGGCCTTATGCCTATCCCATGCATGCTTAAACTCCTTCACTGTATTTGCAGCTACCACTTCTGCAGGAAGGCTATTCCATGCATCCACTACTCTCTCAGTAAAGTAATACTTCCTTATATTACTTTTAAACCTTTGCCCCTCTAATTTAAAACTGTGTCCTCTTGTGGTAGCTTTTCTTCTTTTAAATATGCTCTCCTCCTTTACCGAGTTGATTCCCTTTATGTATTTAAAAGTTTCTATCATATCCACTCTGTCTCTTCTTTCTTCCAAGCTATACATATTAAGGTCTTTTAACCTTTCCTGGTAAGTTTTATCCTGCAATCCATGGACCAGTTTAGTAGCTCTTCTCTGAACTCTCTCTAGAGTATCTACAGGTCCTTCTCAAAAAATTAGCATATTGTGATAAAGTTCATTATTTTCTGTAATGTACTGATAAACATTAGACTTTCATATATTTTAGATTCATTACACACCAACTGAAGTAGTTCAAGCCTTTTATTGTTTTAATATTGATGATTTTGGCATACAGCTCATGAAAACCCAAAATTCCTATCTCAAAAAATTAGCATATCATGAAAAGGTTCTCTAAACGAGCTATTAACCTAATCATCTGAATCAACTAATTAACTCTAAACACCTGCAAAAGATTCCTGAGGCTTTTAAAAACTCCCAGCCTGGTTCATTACTCAAAACCGCAATCATGGGTAAGACTGCCGACCTGACTGCTGTCCAGAAGGCCATCATTGACACCCTCAAGCAAGAGGGTAAGACACAGAAAGAAATTTCTGAACGAATAGGCTGTTCCCAGAGTGCTGTATCAAGGCACCTCAGTGGGAAGTCTGTGGGAAGGAAAAAGTGTGGCAGAAAACGCTGCACAACGAGAAGAGGTGACCGGACCCTGAGGAAGATTGTGGAGAAGGACCGATTCCAGACCTTGGGGGACCTGCGGAAGCAGTGGACTGAGTCTGGAGTAGAAACATCCAGAGCCACCGTGTACAGACGTGTGCAGGAAATGGGCTACAGGTGCCGCATTCCCCAGAAACAGCGTCAGAAGCGCCTGACCTGGGCTACAGAGAAGCAGCACTGGACTGTTGCTCAGTGGTCCAAAGTACTTTTTTCGGATGAAAGCAAATTTTGCATGTCATTCGGAAATCAAGGTGCCAGAGTCTGGAGGAAGACTGGGGAGAGGGAAATGCCAAAATGCCTGAAGTCCAGTGTCAAGTACCCACAGTCAGTGAAGGTCTGGGGTGCCATGTCAGCTGCTGGTGTTGGTCCACTGTGTTTTATCAAGGGCAGGGTCAATGCAGCTAGCTATCAGGAGATTTTGGAGCACTTCATGATTCCATCTGCTGCAAAGCTTTATGGAGATGAAGATTTCATTTTTCAGCACGACCTGGCACCTGCTCACAGCGCCAACACCACTGGTAAATGGTTTACTGACCATGGTATTACTGTGCTCAATTGGCCTGCCAACTCTCTTGACCTGAACCCCATAGAGAATCTGTGGGATATTGGGAAGAGAAAGTTGAGAGACGCAAGACCCAACACTCTGGATGAGCTTAAGGCCGCTATCGAAGCATCCTGGGCCTCCATAACACCTCAGCAGTGCCACAGGCTGATTGCCTCCATGCCACGCCGCATTGAAGCAGTCATTTCTGCAAAAGGATTCGCGACCAAGTATTGAGTGCATAACTGAACATAATTATTTGAAGGTTGACTTTTTTTGTATTAAAAACCCTTTTCTTTTATTGGTCGGATGAAATATGCTAATTTTTTTAGATAGGAAATTTGGGTTTTCATGAGCTGTATGCCAAAATCATCAATATTAAAACAATAAAAGGCTTGAACTACTTCAGTTGGTGTGTAATGAATCTAAAATATATGAAAGTCTAATGTTTATCAGTACATTACAGAAAATAATTAACTTTATCACAATATGCTAATTTTTCGAGAAGGACCTGTATATCCTTCTGGAGATATGGCCTCCAGTACTGCGCACAATACTCCAGGTGAGGTCTCACCAGTGATCTGTACAGCGGCATAAGCACTTCACTCTTTCTACTGCTTATACCTCTCCCTATACACCCCAGCATTCTGCTGGCATTTCGTGCTGCTCTATTACATTGTCTTCCCACCTTTAAGTCTTCTGAAATAATTACTCCTAAATCCCTTTCCTCAGATACTGAGGTCAGGACTGTGTCAAATATTCTATATTCTGCCCTTGGGTTTTTACGCCCCAGGTGCATTATCTTGCACTTATCCACATTAAATTTCAGTTGCCAGAGTTCTGACCATTCTTCTAGTTTTCCTAAATCCTTTTCCATTTGGCGTTTCCCTCCAGGAACATCAACCCTGTTACATATCTTTGTGTCATCAGCAAAAAGACAAACCTTACCATCGAGGCCTTTTGCAATATCACTTATGAAGATATTAAACAAAATTGGTCCCAGTACAGATCCCTGTGGAATCCCACTGGTAACATGACCTTGTTTTGAATGTTCTCCATTGACTACAACCCTCTGTTGTCTGTCACTCAGCCACTGCCTAATCCACTCAACAATATGGGAGTCCATGCTCAATGACTGCAGTTTATTGATAAGTCTTCTATGTGGGACAGTGTCAAAAGCCTTACTAAAATCTAGATATGCGATGTCTACTGCACCTCCACCGTCTATTATTTTAGTCACCCAGTCAAAAAAATCTATAAGATTTGTTTGACATGATCTCCCTGAAGTAAACCCATGTTGTTTTTCATCTTGCAATCCATGGGATTTTAGATGTTCCACAATCCTATCCTTTAATAGGGTTTCCATTAATTTGCCTACTATTGATGTCAGACTCACTGGTCTATAGTCGCTCGATTCCTCCCTACTACCTTTCTTGTGAATGGGCACGACATTTGCCAATTTCCAATCTTCCGGGACGACTCCTGTTACTAATGATTGGCTAAATAAATCTGTTAACGGTTTTGCCAGCTCACCACTAAGCTCTTTTAATAATTTTGGGTGTATCTCATCAGGCCCCTGTGACTTATTTGTCTTCACTTTAGACAGCAAACTTAGAACATCTTCCTCTGTAAAGACACATGCATCAAACGATTTATTAGTCATCCTTTCTAGTGGAGGTCCTTCTCCTTCTTTTGTAAAAACTGAACTGAAGTATTCATTAAGGCAGTCGGCTAGCCCTTTATTCTCTTCTACATACCTTCCGTCCTTTGTTTTTAATTTAGTTATTCCTTGTTTTAATTTCCTTTTTTCATTTATATATCTGAAGAATGTCTTATCCCCTTTTTTCATAGACTGAGCTAGTTTTTCTTCTGCCTGAGCTTTAGAAGTTCTTATAACTTGCTTGGTCTCTTTCTGCCTAATCTTGTAGATTTCCTTATCTTCATTGCTCTGGTTTTTTTTATAATTACAAAATGCTAGCTTTTTATTTTTAATGATTTGGGTCACTTCTGCTGAGTACCACAGTGGTCTCTTCCTTTTTTTGCTTTTACTGACAAGTCTAATGCAATTTTCTGTTGCCTTCAATAATGCACCTTTTAAGTAGTCCCATTTCTCCTGGACTCCATGTAATCCGTTACGGTCTGATAAGGACTCATTTAGGACTAATTTCATTTTTGAAAAGTCAGTTTTTCTAAAATCTAAAACTTTTGTTCTCCTCTCCCCCCTTCCTCCTAGTGCCCCCCATAATGTACCAGTATAAAATGCCCCAGTAGATGCCCTCAGTGTCCCCCATAATTTGCAAGTATAAAATACCTTAGTGCCCCCCGTAGATGACCCCATAGTACTCCTCTCCCGCTTCCCCATAGTACCCACCATAATGTGTCCTAGTATAAAATTCTACTGTACAGAGCCCCCCATATAAAATACCCCTTCTTTGTGGCCTCAGTAGATGCCCCTATAGTGCCCCCAATCATGTTCCAGTAATAAAAGCACTCCCCCCCCCCCCCAATCATGTGCCAGTAATAACAGCCCCCCCAATCATGTGCCAGTAAAAGTATTGTGTGTGTGTGTATATGTATGTGTAACTTATACTTGCCTCCATGTCAGCAATGCGATGCAGGCCTCTTCCGGCCTGTGTCCCGCGCTGTACGGCTCAGGCAGTGCGATGACGTCATCGCGCCGCCTGCGCTGGCCTCTGATAGGCAGCCTACAGGGAAGGGACACACCTCTCCCCTGCTCCTCCGCACAGCCTTCTGTATCGCTGTCCTGAGGACGGCGATACAGATGACTATGGAGATGAGCGCTTCCACAATGGAAGAGCTCATCTCCCTGTGCCCCGCCGCCGCCCCCACCTCTGAGCAGCTCGGGGGGGGGGGGGGGGGCGCAATTGCCCCGTTTCCCCCCCCCCCCCCCCCCCCCCGGATCCGCCACTGCATCTTTCGCTATTGCTGTCATTGTGTTCCAGAGCTTGGGAAGGGGAAAAAAATTATACAAAATAAACAGAGAGATAAGTTTCCCTAAAAAATAATGAGTCCTTGGAGGCCACAGGGGCTTATATACCAAATTTCAGGGCAATTGGAGCAACTTCGGGTCGACCCGAACCAGTTTGGGTCTGAACCAAACATTTTTTTTTTTTTATTCAGCCAACCGGACCCAAAACTCATCTCTAAGGCCTCATGCACACAACCGTTCTGTGTTCTGCGGTCCGCAAATTGTGGATCTGCAAAACACGAATGGCGTCTGTGTGTTCTGCAATTTGTGGAACGGTGTGGACAGCCATTAATATAACTGCTTATTCTTGTCCGCAAAACTGACAAGAATAGGACAGGTTGTATTTATTTTATTTTTTTGCGGACCAAGGAACGGAGCAACTGATGCGGACAGCATATGGAGTGCTGTCCGTATCTTTTGCGGCCCCATTGAAGTGAATGGGTCTGCAACCAAGCCACAAATATTGCGGCTCGGATGCGGACCAAAACAACGGTTGTGTGCATGAGGCCTAACACTGAGTAATTAACCAGCCTCAGGGAGATGTGGGTGAGCGAGCGGTAAGTGCTCGCTATTGGCAATGCAGGGAAGCAGGGAGAAGCTGTTCTACTGTCTATAGGGACAGTTATAGTATAGAACTATACTACATAACTACTGTATATAGGGACAGTTATAGTATAGAACTATACTACATAACTACTGTATATAGGGACAGTTATAGAATATAACTATACTACATAACTACTGTATATAGGGACAGTTATAGTATAGAACTATACTACATAACTACTGTATATAGGGACAGTTATAGTATAGAACTATACTACATAACTACTGTATATAGGGACAGTTATAGTATAGAACTATACTACATAACTACTGTATATAGGGACAGTTATAGTATAGAACTATACTACATAACTACTGTATATAGGGACAGTTATAGTATAGAACTATACTACATAACTACTGTATATAGGGACAGTTATAGTATAGAACTATACTACATAACTACTGTATAGTCTAACTCCCTATATATACACTAGAACGGCTTCCCCGTGCATTGCCAATAGCAAGCACTTACTGCTCACACTTCTCTCCCACCAGTTAGTTAGTTTCTCAGCACACCGGTAATACCGACAGCGCTGGCAACGCTGATCAGTGAGAATATAAATCTATATATTTATGGTACAGATATTAATCTATTGTCCACTATGTGAGGGCAGAAGCGCAGCAGCTCCCAGCCTGTGCTGCACTGTACTGCACTAGGACGACGGATGTGACATTTCTGTTTTTCTAGTATAAATGTACAAAATCTCTAAAACTATATTTGAAAAATGTTTCCTATCTCTATACATTAAGACATAAAAATATGACAGTTAAACTTTTTTAATGCGGGAAATGATTAAATAACTTTGGTTTTGAAACCTCAAAATAGTTATTGGAAACAAAAACACTTGAATGCCAGATTTAGGCCTCCTGCACATGACCGTAGGTGTCCCATTGCCGTATTGCGGACCACAATTGCGGATCCGTAATACATGGGCACTGTTCTGTGTGCATTTGGCATCACTGATACGGACCTATTCACTTCAAGGGGTCTGCAAATCTGGAGATGCGGAATGGAACGGAACCCTACCGAAGCACTACGGAGTGCTTCCGTGGGGTCTCGTCCCGTACTTCTGTTCCGCAAAAAGATAGGACATGTTCTATCTTTTTGCGGAACGGCCGGATCGCGGACCAATTAAAGTGAATGGGTCGGTGATCCGCTGCGGCTGCCCCACAATAGAGTTTCTATTTTCCGCTATTGAGATCCGTCATAGGGTCTCAATACTGAAGAGAAAAAAACAAAACTCTTCCATTTTTGTCCCCATTCATTGTCAATGGGGACAAAACGTAACAGAACGGATGCTCCAAAATGCATTCCGTTCCGTTCGGTTGCGTTCTCATACCGGAGAGCAAACAGCAGCAAGCTGCGGTTTTCTCTCAATCATGGGATGCGGAGCAAGACGGATCCGTCATGACCCACAATGCAAGAGTTCATAACGGATGCAGAAGGTTGTATTATCAGTAATAGAAGCGTTTTGGCTGAACCCTGTGTGAAAGTAGCCTAAACGAAAAACAGCCCTAAAGCTTCACATTTAGTTTTCTAGTGCCATTTTTCTGCACTTTGTTTTTAGCACCAACTATAAAAACACAGCTCCCGATTAGGGATGAGCGAACTCGAACTGTATAGTTCGGGTTCGTACCGAATTTTGGGGTGTCCGTGACACGGACCCGAACCCGGACATTTTCGTAAAAGTCCGGGTTCGGGTTTGGTGTTCGTCGCTTTCTTGGCGCTTTTGTGACGCTTTCTTGGCGCTTTTTGAAAGGCTGCAAAGCAGCCAATCAACAAGCGTCATACTACTTGCCCCAAGAGGCCATCACAGCCATGCCTACTATTGGCATGGCTGTGATTGGCCAGAGCACCATGTGACCCAGCCTCTATTTAAGCTGGAGTCACATAGCGCCGCCCGTCACTCTGCTCTGATTAGCGTAGGGAGAGGTTGCGGCTTCGACAGTAGGGCGAGATTAGGCAGATTAACTCCTCCAAAGGACTTGATTATTGATCGATCTGCAGCTGTGGATCATTGAGCTGCTGATACTCAATTGCTCACTGTTTTTAGGCTGCCCAGACCGTTTGTCAGTCACTTTTTTCTGGGGTGATCGGCGGCCATTTTGTGTCTTGTGCGGTGCTGCGACCAAGTGCATCCAAGCTGCGACCAAGTGCATTTAACCCTCAATGGTGTGGTTGTTTTTTGGCTAAAGCCTACATCAGGGTGAAGCTGTCACACCAAGTGCATTTAACCAGCAATAGTCTGTTCATTTTTTGGCCATATACTACATCAGGGGCAAGCTGCGCCCGTCACCAAGTGCATTTAACCCTCAGTAGTGTGGTTGGTCAAGCTGTCACACCAAGTGCATTTAACCAGCAATAGTCTGTTCATTTTTTGGCCATATACTACATCAGGGGCAAGCTGCGCCCGTCACCAAGTGCATTTAACCCTCAGTAGTGTGGTTGGTCAAGCTGTCACACCAAGTGCATTTAACCCTCAATGGTGTGTTTTTTTTTTTGGCTAAAGCCTACATCAGGGTGAAGCTGTCACACCAAGTGCATTTAACTAGCAATAGTCTGTTCATTTTTTGGCCATATACTAAATCAGGGGCAAGCTGCGCCCGTCACCAAGTGCATTTAACCAGCAATAGTCTGTTCATTGTTTGGCCATATACTACATCAGGGGCAAGCTGCGCCTGTCACCAAGTGCATTTAACCCTCAATGGTGTGGTTGTTTTTTGGCTAAAGCCTACATCAGGGTGAAGCTGTCACACCAAGTGCATTTAACCAGCAATTGTCTGTTCATTTTTTGGCCATATATATACTACATCAGGGGCAAGCTGCGCCCGTAACCAAGTGCATTTAACCCTCAGTAGTGTGGTAGGTCAAGCTGTCACACCAAGTGCATTTAACCAGCAATAGTGTGGTTATTTTTTGGCCATATCCCAGTCTAATTCTGTCACTAAATCCATACCGGTCACCCAGCGCCTAAATACTAGGCCTCAAATTTATATCCCGCTGAATTTGAATACAATACATTGGGCCAAATAATATTTTTGTTGTTGTGGTGTACCATAACAATGAGGAAAACATCTAGTAAGGGACGCGGACGTGGACATGGTCGTGGTGGTGTTAGTGGACCCTCTGGTGCTGGGAGAGGACGTGGCCGTTCTGCCACATCCACACGTCCTAGTGTACCAACTACCTCAGGTCCCAGTAGCCGCCAGAATTTACAGCGATATATGGTGGGGCCCAATGCCGTTCTAAGGATGGTAAGGCCTGAGCAGGTACAGGCATTAGTCAATTGGGTGGCCGACAGTGGATCCAGCACGTTCACATTATCTCCCACCCAGTCTTCTGCAGAAAGCGCACAGATGGCGCCTGAAAACCAACCCCATCAGTCTGTCACATCACCCCCATGCATACCAGGGAAACTGTCTCAGCCTCAAGTTATGCAGCAGTCTCTTATGCTGTTTGAAGACTCCGCTGGCAGGGTTTCCCAAGGGCATCCACCTAGCCCTTCCCCAGCGGTGAAAGATATAGACTGCACTGACGCACAACCACTTATGTTTCCTGATGATGAGGACATGGGAATACCACCTCAGCATGTCTCTGATGATGACGAAACACAGGTGCCAACTGCTGCGTCTTTCTGCAGTGTGCAGACTGAACAGGAGGTCAGGGATCAAGACTGGGTGGAAGACGATGCAGGGGACGATGAGGTCCTAGACCCCACATGGAATGAAGGTCGTGCCACTGACTTTCACAGTTCGGAGGAAGAGGCAGTGGTGAGACCGAGCCAACAGCGTAGCAAAAGAGGGAGCAGTGGGCAAAAGCAGAACACCCGCCGCCAAGAGACTCCGCCTGCTACTGACCGCCGCCATCTGGGACCGAGCACCCCAAAGGCAGCTTCAAGGAGTTCCCTGGCATGGCACTTCTTCAAACAATGTGCTGATGACAAGACCCGAGTGGTTTGCACGCTGTGCCATCAGAGCCTGAAGCGAGGCATTAACGTTCTGAACCTGAGCACAACCTGCATGTCCAGGCACCTGCATGCAAAGCATGAACTGCAGTGGAGTAAACACCTTAAAACCAAGGAAGTCACTCAGGCTCCCCCTGCTACCTCTTCTGCTGCTGCCACCTCGGCCTCTTCTGCTGCTGCCACCTCGGCTTCTTTCTCCGCCTCTGGAGGAACGTTGGCACCTGCCGCCCAGCAAACAGGGGATGTACCACCAACACCACCACCACCTCCGTCACCAAGCGTCTCAACCATGTCACACGGCAGCGTTCAGCTCTCCATCTCACAAACATTTGAGAGAAAGCGTAAATTCCCACCTAGCCACCCTCGATCCCTGGCCCTGAATGCCAGCATTTCTAAACTACTGGCCTATGAAATGCTGTCATTTAGGCTGGTGGACACAGACAGCTTCAAACAGCTCATGTCGCTTGCTGTCCCACCGTATGTTGTTCCCAGCCGCCACTACTTCTCCAAGAGAGCCGTGCCTTCCCTGCACAACCAAGTATCCGATAAAATCAAGTGTGCACTGCGCAACGCCATCTGTAGCAAGGTCCACCTAACCACAGATACGTGGACCAGTAAGCACGGCCAGGGACGCTATATCTCCCTAACTGCACACTGGGTAAATGTAGTGGCAGCTGGGCCCCAGGCGGAGAGCTGTTTGGCGCACGTCCTTCCGCCGCCAAGGATCGCAGGGCAACATTCTTTGCCTCCTGTTGCCACCTCCTCCTTCTCGGCTTCCTCCTCCTCTTCTTCCACCTGCTCATCCAGTCAGCCACACACCTTCACCACCAACTTCAGCACAGCCCGGGGTAAACGTCAGCAGGCCATTCTGAAACTCATATGTTTGGGGGACAGGCCCCACACCGCACAGGAGTTGTGGCGGGGTATAGAACAACAGACCGACGAGTGGTTGCTGCCGGTGAGCCTCAAGCCCGGCCTGGTGGTGTGTGATAATGGGCGAAATCTCGTTGCAGCTCTGGGACTAGCCAATTTGACGCACATCCCTTGCTTGGCGCATGTGCTGAATTTGGTGGTGCAGAAGTTCATTCACAACTACCCCGACATGTCAGAGCTGCTGCATAAAGTGCGGGCCGTCTGTTCGCGCTTCCGGCGTTCACATCCTGCCGCTGCTCGCCTGTCTGCGCTACAGCGTAACTTCGGCCTTCCCGCTCACCGCCTCATATGCGACGTGCCCACCAGGTGGAACTCCACCTTGCACATGCTGGACAGACTGTGCGAGCAGCAGCAGGTCATAGTGGAGTTTCAGCTGCAGCACGCACGGGTCAGTCGCACTACAGAACAGCACCACTTCACCACCAATGACTGGGCCTCCATGCGAGACCTGTGTGCCCTGTTGCGCTGTTTCGAGTACTCCACCAACATGGCCAGTGGCGATGACGCCGTTATCAGCGTTACAATACCACTTCTATGTCTCCTTGAGAAAACACTTAGGGCGATGATGGAAGAGGAGGTGGCCCAGGAGGAGGAAGAGGGGTCATTTTTAGCACTTTCAGGCCAGTCTCTTTGAAGTGACTCAGAGGGAGGTTTTTGGCAACAGCAGAGGCCAGGTACAAATGTGGCCAGCCAGGGCCCACTACTGGAGGACGAGGATGAGGAGGAGGAGGTGGAGGAGGATGAGGATGAAGCATGGTCACAGCGGGGTGGCACCCAACGCAGCTCGGGTCCATCACTGGTGCGTGGCTGGGGGGAAAGGCAGGACGATGACGATACGCCTCCCACAGAGGACAGCTTGTCCTTACCCCTGGGCAGCCTGGCACACATGAGCGACTACATGCTGCAGTGCCTGCGCAACGACAGCAGAGTTGCCCACATTTTAACCTGTGCGGACTACTGGGTTGCCACCCTGCTGCATCCACGCTACAAAGACAATGTGCCCACCTTACTTCCTGCACTGGAGCGTGATAGGAAGATGCGCGAGTACAAGCGCACGTTGGTAGACGCGCTACTGAGAGCATTCCCAAATGTCACAGGGGAACAAGTGGAAGCCCAAGGCCAAGGCAGAGGAGGAGCAAGAGGTCGCCAAGGCAGCTGTGTCACGGCCAGCTCCTCTGAGGGCAGGGTTAGCATGGCAGAGATCTGGAAAACTTTTGTCAACACGCCACAGCTAACTGCACCACCACCTGATACGCAACGTGTTAGCAGGAGGCAACATTTCACTAACATGGTGGAACAGTACGTGTGCACACCCCTCCACGTACTGACTGATGGTTCGGCCCCATTCAACTTCTGGGTCTCTAAATTGTCCACGTGGCCAGAGCTAGCCTTTTATGCCTTGGAGGTGCTGGCCTGCCCGGCGGCCAGCGTTTTGTCTGAACGTGTATTCAGCACGGCAGGGGGCGTCATTACAGACAAACGCAGCCGCCTGTCTACAGCCAATGTGGACAAGCTGACGTTCATAAAAATGAACCAGGCATGGATCCCACAGGGCCTGTCCGTCCCTTGTCCAGATTAGACATTAACTACCTCCCCTTAACCATATATTATTGGACTCCAGGGCACTTCCTCATTCAATCCTATTTTTATTTTCATTTTACCATTATATTGCGAGGCTACCCAAAGTTGAATGAACCTCTCCTCTGTCTGGGTGCCGGGGCCTAAATATATGCCAATGGACTGTTCCAATGTTGGGTGACGTGAAGCCTGATTCTCTGCTATGACATGCAGACTGATTCTCTGCTGACATGAAGCCAGATCCTCTGTTACGGGACCTCTCTCCTCTGCCTGGGTGCTGGGCCCAAATTTATGACAATGGACTGTTGCAGTGGTGGGTGACGTGAAGCCTGATTCTCTGCTATGACATGAAGACTGATTCTCTGCTGACATGAAGCCAGATCCTCTGTTACGGGACCTCTCTCCTCTGCCTGGGTGCTGGGCCTAAATATATGCCAATGGACTGTTGCAGTGGTGGCTGACGTGAAGCCTCATTCTCTGCTATGACATGCAGACTAATTCTCTGCTGACATGAAGCCAGATCCTCTGTTACGGGACCTCTCTCCTCTGCCTGGGTGCTGGGCCTAAATATATGCCAATGGACTGTTGCAGTGGTGGCTGACGTGAAGCCTCATTCTCTGCTGACATGAAGCCAGATTGTCTGTTACGGAACCTCTCTCCTCTGCCTGGGTGCCGGGGCCTAAATATCTGAGAATGGACTGTTCCAGTGGTGGGTGACGGGAAGCCAGATTCTCTGCTATGGGACCTCTCTCCAATTGATTTTGGTAAATTTTTATTTATTTAATTTTTAGTTTAATTCATTTCCCTATCCACATTTGTTTGCAGGGGATTTACCTACATGTTGCTGCCTTTTGCAGCCCTCTAGCCCTTTCCTGAGCTGTTTTACAGCCGTTTTAGTGCCGAAAAGTTCGGGTCCCCATTGACTTCAATGGGGTTCGGGTCCGGGTTCGGGACGAAGTTCGGATCGGGTTCGGATCCCGAACCCGAACATTTCCGTGAAGTTCGGCCGAACTTCTCGAACCCGAACATCCAGGTGTTCGATCAACTCTACTCCCAATGTGACCCCACGGCATTTTTGGACCATTTTTTTTATAGGTATTTCTATAGGAAATGGAAAACATCAAACAAATGCATGTTATAAATGCAACAAATTTTTTTTTTTTTTACTAACTATTCAGTTATTGACCGCTATGGCTGTATGCACACTCAGACCATAGACTTAATCACGGAGTAGGACTGCATGAATAAGGCTTAATGCACACGACCATATTTTTGGTTTGTCTGATCTGGATATTTTTTTGCAGATGTCCTCTGTCATCTGTGTGCTTTCCGCATCTACAGGGTAGTAGCTACAGGGGGTGCGGAGGTAGCAGTCACTACTGGGCCTAGGAGCCTGGGGGGGGGGGCCCAAAGACCCTTGTGCCACATATGAAGACACCAGTATTATAAAAAGTGCATGCTGGTCAAGTTATAGCTCTGGCTGGAGGGAAGGGCTTCGGTCAGGAATTTAGCATGAAGGGAAGGGTGCCATTTCAATTTTTACCTTGGGCAGCACGAAGGCTATGTGCTTCCCTGCCCCTGACCACAAAGTGATGAGGAAAGAGGGGCCCAAGATGAACTCTTGTACCAGGGCCCATGAGCCTTTAGCTACGCCCCTGCACCTCTGTATATTCATCCCGCAAAATATGTCCTTTTCTTGTCTGGTTTTGCGGACAAGAATAGCCATTTTTATATAAATGGCACTGAGAAAAATGTGGATTGGACATGGAAGGTATTGTTTTTTTACGGATCCGCAGTTTGCCTAAAAGTGGGGATACACATTTAATAGATAGCTGTCAGCTGAACAATCTTCATCTATCGCTCCCATCTCCACCATCCACATGGACATTCAGCTTGGCCAAACGTATATGCATGTT
Organism: Bufo gargarizans; assembly: GCF_014858855.1. Lineage (NCBI taxonomy): Eukaryota > Metazoa > Chordata > Amphibia > Anura > Bufonidae > Bufo > Bufo gargarizans. The sequence goes on from NC_058089.1 coordinate 81,348,919, forward strand.
CTATGGGAAGAGCAGAGAATGTCGCTGCCAGACACTTCTAGCTGTGTCTTATCACCCGGGAGAACAAAAGCATCTGGTGGAAATATTGATTTTGCCAATCCTTGTTTATATGGGAGCTCCCTATACACATTCGAATGTTGGTCGGAACTGCTGTTGCCTTAATGTGGTGAACTTCTCCAGTAATTATGACATTTTACCAAGTGCCAGCAGCCTGCCCCACTAAGCTAAGGATTCATACTTACCTGCTCCCCGCTGCTCTGGTTCTCCATGCTGTCTCTGGTGTCTCCATATTCTGGACCCTGAAGTGTTTACATCTGGCATAGCATGGGCATGGCTACCTGCTCATCTGCAGCCAATGACTGGCTTCAGCAGTGATGTGATCGCTGTGACCATGTTACTGCTGAAGCCAGTTACTGGCTGCAGCGGAGGATGGGACCATGCCTATACTGCACCGGAGATAAACAATGCGGGGATCAGAATATGGAGACATCAGAAGCAACACGGAGGACCAGAGCAGCGGGGAGCACAGGATATGCTATAAAAGTTCGACAGATGTGGAAAATTAACCAATATACTCTACAGTGTACATCAAAAGGGGTGTCTAGGATAACAAAAATATAGCTGTTTTCCCCCCAAAAAAACAGCACTACATGTGTCCACAAGTTGTGTGTGTGGTGTTGAAACTCTTCTCCATTCACTTCTATGGCCCTCAGCTGTAAAATGGGTAATATTACACACAACCAATGGACAGGTGTGGGACCCTTCCAGTAAGAAAGCAGCCATGTTTTTCTTATCCTGGACAACCCCTTTAAATTTGAGCAACCCATTTTGTTTCTGGTCTCAGATGGACTATGGATTAAACATTCAAGGAGCCAGTCTTCAGTGCTAGTTAGTAGCCAAGATTACACGTTATGCCACACAACTTAAAGGGGTTGTCCACTTTTTTTTTTTATATTGATGACCTATCCTAAGAATAGGTCGTCAATATCAGATTGACAAGGGTTTCACTCCCGGCACCCCTGCTAATCAGCTGTTTGAAGAGAAAGCATGGCTGGTACGAGCGCTGCCTTCTCTTCACTGTTTACCCGCTCGCCGTTGCAACCACATCGGTGGGCAGGTGTAATTACAACTATGGCGTCCCCATTCACTTCAATGGGACAGCTCCTTCCTGTTCATGCGAATACTACAGAGCTGTCTCTTGGAAGAGAATAGGACAGCTGAGACGTAATTACACCTGCTCATCGCTGCGTTTGCAATGTTTCTCTTTAAACAGCTAATCAGTAGGGGTGTCGGGAGTGAGACCCCCACTAATCTGACATTGATGACCTATCCTGAGTTGTCAGTTGAAATCTAGGACCAGTTGACAATCTCAGCTCCCAGTCTTCAGAAAGAAGGAATTTCAATGCCCGTTCCTTTGGTTTTGCCATGAGATGAGCTGCCAAAAAAACTGCAAAAAAAACAATTCCTGAACTCTGGTACCAATTGGAACCGAAGCCGAGTTCGGGAAATGTTTTTTTTTACAGTACAAATTAATTTATAAAGTTATTACCCAAAGTCTCTAGACTTTACGAAGCAATATCTTCAGCTCATCTGAGCTAGTACATTCTAATACTGTACGGAGCCTCTGCTTCATATAGTATTGGAACGAAGATTTATGCGAATCGACTTCGCATGTTTCGTCCAAAGTCGATTCGCTCATCTCTACTGAAGACACATACATGCTCAACCTAGTGTGTACATGTCTGGGGGGGGGGGGGGGGTGGAAGCTTTCAGAAGAATGAGCTTGTTTGGCTGACGTCTACTGAAGGTGTATGTCCACCTTTGGAATGGCTTTCTGGTTCTCATGGTTGATGTATAGAATAAATATAGGAATATACTATAATGATCTGTTTTTGGGCACAGACAAATACTTTGCAGGAACATGTGCCATACATTGATTGCAACACAATATTTTTCACTGCTTTCCTTCCTCCTGTAGACACCACGGACCCTGCAAGTGTCAGCACCTCGGTGAAAGAAGTAGAGAAACATTTGAATGGACAGCAACTCGATCTTCTCATCAACAATGCTGGGGTCCTAACACACAACAACCTGGAGTCACAAAACGCTGAGGACATGTTGCGCGTCTACAACATAAATGTGGTGGGCCCTATGCTGGTTACACAGGTACCGTCTACATCTACCCTGTACAGTACAGACAGATAAATGATGTACAGTATTGTTTGTATTGGGTTGTATGAAATTTAGTCAAAAATATCTGCTCCCTCAGAAACGGCTCCATGAGTTGTGTCCAGTATTGCAGCTTGTAACCATTAAAGGGGTTTTCTAGGAGTTGAATATTGATTAGCGATCCTTGGGATAGGTCCCCAATATCAGTGGGAATCTGGCTCCCAGCTGTTTGAAAAAGGCCCTGGTTCTCTGGTGAGCTCTGGGGCCTCTTCACTGTATACCAAGCACAGCGCCATACATTGTATAGTGGCCGTGCTTGGTATTGCAGCCCAAGCCCATTCCCTTGAATGGGGCTGAGCGGCAAATAGGCCATGTGACGTCATTGGCCTAGGACGAGGTCACAACACTCACCGGGCACCGCAGTCTCTTCATTTTATGCTGGGGAGCCAGGACTCCCACTTATGACATATGAATGACCTATCCTGGAGATAGGTCATCAATATTCTGCTCCCAGAAACCCCTTTTACCCAAATGTCATTCCAAATTTAAAAAACTGAAGGCATATCCATAGGATGTTGTACCCCTAGATTCAACCTAATGAGAGAACAGAAGTCCCCTGGCACGTCACTGCTTAGCACGGACAAAAATCTGTAGCCACAAGAACGCCGCAGGTTACCGCTGGAAGCAAGGGGATGTGCATTTGACACTGATTTCAGATGTATTTCAGCGTCCACATGAAATGAAGGCTGTGTGAACATACCCTAACACTTACGGCTGTGTGAACATACCCTAACACTTCTATTATAAAGCTGTAAGCAGATAACACGGGGCCATACCTCCCAAGTGTCCCTCTTTTTGACCAATGTCCCTTGATCCTTAAATGTCCCTCTTTTTGAACTGGGGGATGAATCTTTAATAAATGTACTAAATTGCTCCTTAGTAAATTATCTTTGTGGTTTCTATCTGTTTATTAGACCATAACTTCATTATTTGGTGCAAATTGGACTATAAAATATCTATAATCTGATGATTTATGTGCTAATATTTAAATGGATATTGAGGTGCAAGAAAAATATTGTCCCGGGGCTCCACATGCTGTAAAAAAATAAAGGAACTTACACTCCCCTAACCAATCCCCAGCTGCTGCAGTTCTGATGGAGTCCGTAATTATGCTTTGGGCGGAGTTAGGGGCGTGGCCCACTATGAAAAAAATTGTCGCCATGCGTGCCAGCATATATTGTCCCTCTTTGATTTTCAAAAGTTGGGAGGTATGCACAGGGCCCACCCTAGACGACAGGTGATGATCACAGCTCAGTTCATCCGCACAGAGCATGCTCACAGCACTCTCCCATAGAAGTCCACAAGTCATCCCTAGATGCCAGTTTCCTATGGTCCACGTGGCTGCTGTAGCAGCTTGATTGCGGGAGTAGCAAGATGGTCCCTCCAAAATAATGTAGAAAAAAATGTATAAAGAGAAAATAAAAATAAATTATAAAAAAATGTTTCAGCATATGTTTTACCTAGTTAAAAAAGGCAATATATTCCCTTTAAAACAAGTACCCTTTTGCAGAAAACATCTGACAACAAGCTCAGCTTAAAGGATAACTGTCACACTTAGACCCTAATTTCCATTTTCATATATGTAGTTACTAATAACATGATATTCCAGAATCAGTTACTATTAGACTGACTTACCCCATATTTAATAAGATTCAGCCCTTAGCAACCCGTCTGCATAAGGGCTGTTTCACACGAGCGGATGCCGTGCGTGACATCCGCTCCGTGAATGACAGCCAAGACCCGATGCAGACTGCAGAGGCACGGAGCAGTAACATGACTGATAATGCTCCGTGCCTCTCTGTGATCTCTTTACTACGAAATCACAGTGACAACTTTATCTCACTGTGATTTTGTAGTAAAGAGATCACAGAGGCACAGAGCATTATCAGTCATGTTACTGCTCCGTGCTTCTGCTGTCCGCATCGGGTCTTGGCACTCTTTCACGGAGCGGATGTCACGCACGGCATCCGCTCGTGTGAAACAGCCCTTATGCAGACTGGTTGCTAAGGGCTGAATCTTATTAAATATGGGGTATCCGTTCGTGTGAAACAGCCCTAAAACTGCAATCTCACTATTCAGTTAAGATGGCCGCCACTGCCCTCACCCTGAGGCTAATCCCGCCTGCCCTCACTAGCCAGTAACAATAGCCCGCCAAAAGTGTCAGTAACCAGAGCCCTTCCCCTAAAGAGTTAATCTCCTGCAGCACAAAGGGGTCCTCTTACCACATGTTGCTTTCATTTATACACTGAGCAGACGGCAGATCTCCCTTCCCTGGTCTGCGCTGCTCCAACTCTGCATTCTCCAGCTCTGCTGAGTGAGGGAGCGTCTGCCAAGCGCAGGGACAGGGAGAAGTGCACACAGCCCAGGCACTGTTATCAGCTGCTGGGGAGGACCTTTAATCATTTACTTACAGTCCCTGGCTGTCAGTAATGTGACCTTGAACGCAGCTGCTTCTGCGTCCTCCGTCCTTCAACACATAGACGGACCTGCCTAGCAACCCTATTTTAAGCAGAGGTAAAAGTAGGCAGTACAGGGAACAAAAATGTGGAATTAAGGGGTAATTGAATACACAGTAAAAGTTGAAATAGGGCCACCAAGGAGATATTAATCACCACAATCCAATACTCCAAAAATATATATATATGACAGTTATACTTTAAGCTCTTCCAAATGTCCAGCGTACATTAATGGAGGATGCTGAGGCTTTAAAGATGAGCCGGTGCCATAGCCAACAGATGCCTGCCGACTTACACAGCAGAATCCATGATCAGAGACCACTCCAAGCACAGACTTTTAACCCCTTAGATGCTGCGGCTCACTTGTGGCCATGTCATCTGAGTAGTCATTTATAAGGAGCGGATACCGAATACCCCTTCCCCAGAGCAAGATGGTGGGAGCTGTGGCAGCCAAGAACCTTCTGAAGGCTCCTAGACCTGCCAGCCATGCCTCAGGCAGTACGTAATGGGAATGTAGTGATTTTTTTTTTTACCAGAAACTGCAATGGAAAACTACTGCACTATAAGTAATCTAATGATTGCATGTTCAAACACCCTGGAGGACCAAAAAAAAAGTTAAAATTAAATAACAAAATAGAAAAAATAAAAGAATTTAAAGTGCTCTCTTTCCTCATTTTACAAATAATATCACTGCATTCAAAAAAGCTAACTTATACATATACATAAATGTATTTATCCCATATGATTATCGTGAAGAAAAAAAATTCAAAATGGCAAAATCCGTTTTTTGGTCGCTTACCATCCAAAAATGAAATAGTGATTAAAAATTCATACATACCCCAATATGGTATCAACAAAAACTAAGAGCCCCTACATAGATGGAAATAAATAAAAAAAATGATGGGTATTAGAATTTGACGATGCAAAGAAAAAAAAAAAAACTTTGAATTTTTTTTTCCTTGCAAGTATCAAAACAAAATACAGTATATAAATCTGGCACAGTGACCGTCATAAAAATAAAACTCATAAAGCAATAGCAGAAATAGTTTTTTCTCCACAATTTCACCCCATTTAAAGTTTTTTCCAGTTTCCCATTGCACTGAACAAAGTTTAAAATGGTGCCGTTAGAAGTTATAACTTGTTCTGAAAAAAACGAGTCTTTACTACGGCTATGTGAACAATAGAATAAAAAAGTTAAGGCTCTTGGAAAGCAGGGAATAAAAACTTATAATTTAAAATGGCTGAATCAGGAAGCGGTTGTCCAAGATGATCAAAAAGCTCCCGAAGGCCAAGAATTGTGGTCAAATAATAAAAGAACTCTACTCATCCATCACTTCGGTCCTCCCCCACAGGTCGTTGTGTACTTGGCTGCAGTGGGGACGTGGCCATATATCCCATATGACCACTGCAGCCAATCACTGGACTCAGTAGTTGACTCTTATGCTGTACAGTGATTGGCTACAACGTGGTGTAGGGCATATGGGCTCATCTGCAACACAGCCCGGTAAAGAAAGCCCGTCATGGAGAAATGAGGCAGGAGCTCTGGATACAGAGGGGGTACCTGGATGAATATAGCTTTACTTTATCCTAACTCCTGGCTTTGGGGAGCTATTTTATCATTTCGAACAACCCTTTCAAGATTGATATGTTTGATAATCTATGTTACAAGATGTCTGTTAGGGTACATTCACACGACTATATATTATATAAAATGAAAAAAAGACCGCAGCACTTCCAATTGGTGAAAAAATGCGAAGTCCTTTATTCATCCACGCAACGTTTCAGTCCGCTTGCTGGGACCGTTGTGCATATATATAGGGTATCAAACACTTACATGACTAAATATCATTAGATAAAACAATCAGAATAACATGATATCACATATAAAAAGTAATCATGTACATACATTTCAAGTTCCACCAAGTATATAATGTCATAATCTGTGTCTATCTGGCAACCACCTTAGAAAAAACATCTAAAAACATGTCATAGTGCATAAATAATAATAATTAGTGATTCCTTTACAGCCTGTGAAAGAGGGTCCCTCGCCTGTGTCACGCTCAGCATGGTAATCAGCCGTCATTGTTTGCTCGGCGTGTGGGATGGCGCACTGCGCATGTCGGTGTACCGACATCACGTGATCGGATCGACGAACTGCCGATTCATTCATAAAGATGTATCCATAGTAATGCACAGAGATACCGTAGAGTACTAGTGGAGGCCGCACGGTCAGGAACAGAACGCTGGTGAGCAGGGGGGTGCTACTATACAGCGCACACACCCCTGCTCTAAAAACTAGTGGACAACACAGAGGGCAGCAGATGGCTGTCCACTATATAAAGAGGCCACTCAGTATCTACAGCAAGTTCCTATATTAATGCCGCACATAATAACTGCTATTATACTCCATCAAAAACCGTGCGGACAAAGCCGCACTATATAAATTGTATCACAAAGTATTGCGCGTTCCAGGGGAACATATATTATTATAAAAATGCACAGCATCTCCGTATAAGTAGAAGGATCCACCACCATAGAACCAAAAACATAGCCATCATGAGCGTCACACGGTGAGATAGTTCCCCCATTCTCCAGGCATACTAAAAGAAAAGAAAAAGGATATACCGTATTTTTCGCCCCAATATTAGAGTGCTGCTCTGCTTTACAGTGTGTATGTGTATGTGTGTGTGTGTGTGTATATATATATATTTAATATTTTGTGGTCCAGAAACCGAGGATCCTCAAATTATGGATGTGGTCTGTGTGGCATCCGCACTTCTTCCGGATCGATTGACTTCAATTGGTCCGCATTTTGCGGCATAGTATAGGACGTGTTCTGTTTTTTGCGGACAGCACACAGACAACATCTGTATAAGATGGAACATGTCAATGGATCCGGAAGAAATGCAGATGCCACATGGAGTGCATCCGTATTTTGCAGATCCACGCTTTGCAGACCGCAAAATGGATACGGTTGTGTGAATGCTCCCTTATTAGGCTTTGACCTTTTTATTACTCTTGTTTTATTATCATGTTCATTTAGGCTTTCTATCCCTTGCTAAAAAGAGCAGAAGGCACAGGGAAGTCGGCCGTTGTCCACATCTCGGCACTGCTTGGATCTCTTGAAGATGTCCCCCACCTCTTCTCTCATTTCCCAGTCATTTCTTATCGCTGCAGTAAGGTACATATATACATTTACACTTAATGCTAACATACACTGGGGGTTATTTACAATAGTCCGGATGCAAAAAATCTGGTGTAAAAAAAGTTGCAAACCACAGTTTTATGACTTTTTAAGCACCAATGTGCCGAAATCTAAACACAAGTGGCCCCGGCACATTTATCACTGACCCCAGTTTTCTGGCATACATAACAACTGAAATCTAGGTGCACAGATTGCAGGAGCATGCACTTAATTTACCATGAGTTAAGCGCATCCTCCCAAGGCATGACGGTTTTTGATAAATTACCCCCATTATAACAGCACAATGGCATTGTGTAGTGTGCACACTGTATATATGAACACTACGGGGCACATTTATCAAGACAGGCGTTTTAGATGCCAGTCTAAATAACCCCTATATCTGGCGGTGGATCACCCGAAGTTGTGAAGAGGCGCCGGCCTCTCCATAACTTCGGCAGATCCACCGCCACTTCAAATGTAAGCCAGCTTTCTAGCTGTCTTACATTTAGACCATAATAGGCGTATAAAATGGTTAATGAGACGGGTCTGCCCGCCTGTCCCCTTCCCCACCGCGCCCACTTTTTTTTGACCTGGCATGAGTGGGGAAAAGTCACAGCCATCTGTGCCTGAAATACGCCTAATATAGGTATATTTCAGTATAATAAATGACCCCCTATGTTTCTAGAGTCCCTGTGGTGGAGCACTGCATAGTTGGTGATTGCTAGTAAAGTTTTCAAGCTCTTTTTCTGTATTGAGAACATTCACCCAACTACATAACATTAAAGGGGTTGTCCAGGGTTAGAGCTGAACCCGGACATATCCGCATTTTCACCCAGGCATCCCCCTGACTTGAGCATCGGAGCAGTTCATGGTCCGATGCTCTCCTTTTCCCTGCGCTATATCGTGCAGGGCATAGGCTTTTTCTGGAGTTCCGGTAACAAACCGGGTTCGCCTTAGGGCTACAAGGCGGAGGCTTCCGCCCAGCAGTGGGCCCAGTGACCTCACCGGCACTGATGGGTGGGCTTTAGCACTGCCGTAGCTTGTAAAATGGCTAGGGCAGCGCTAAAGCCCGCACATCAGAGCCGGTGATGTCACAGAACACACTGCTGGGCGGAAGCTTCTGCCCAGCAGTGTCTTATTGTAAATAAAAGATCCTTCGCTCTGCGCGATCCAGCGCAGGGAAAGGGAGACCATCGGAGCATGAAATGCTACCATCAGGGGGGGCTGTCTGGGTGAAATTATGGGTATGTCCGGTTTCAGTATTATATGCATTCTTTGTTCAAGATTTTATTATTGATGGCCAGAATAGACCACCAATATCTGATTGGTGGGAATCAGACACCCTGCACCCGCGCTAATCAGATGTTTTAGAGCACTTTCACACCAGCAAGTTTTCCATCCAGATGTGATGCGAATGTATATCGTCTGTACTGATCCCGACTCATTTCAGTGGGTCTGTGCACATGAGTAGCATTTTTCACAAATCATCTCTGCCTTCAGGAAAAACCACAGCACGTTATATATTGTGCGTTTTTTACGCAGCTCTGGTTCCATAGAAGTGAATGGGGCTTGTGTGAAAAAACTGAAGGCATCTGGATGCATTGTGTTTTTCATTGATGGTTGCTGGGAGATGTAGATCGTTAGTCTTCAGCTTTTCTTTACGTGCATGGAAAACACATGAAAACTGATTGCATCCCTGCAGGAAAAAAAAAGAATTCCATAGGCCATCAGTAGTAAAATCCTAGACGACGACTCTCAGATGGTCAGTTGCTACTTTTTGATGCCATCTATTTGTAATATTTCTTACAGGCTGCTCTTAACATGTTGTCAAGATGCCAGTCAGAGGGGTACAAGCAGGACAGCATCATATCCATAGCGATTCATCCGGGATGGGTTAAGACCGACATGGGAGGTGACCAGGTAAGAAAATATCAGGGTATATACCCTATTTCATGTAAGATGCAAAATGGGATGCAACTCCCTGAACTGACAGCATCATGGCGATCCAGGCAGGGCTTCTGTGTGGGAGATGTTTAGGCCCCACTCACATGACCGTATTTTTGGTCTGCATCTTTTGCGGATAGGATGCAGACCCATTAATTTTAATGGGCTCGCAAAAAATGCAGACAGCACACCGTGTGCTGTCCGTATCTGTATGTCCTTTCCTCAGTCCCGCAGGAAAAAAACAACAAAAAACTGATGCACCACAGATGCTGTCCATATACATAGTGCTGAGAATGGGATCAGGGCATAGCAAGGAAACCTTTTCCAAAGGTTTTGTTCAGGAAAGTTTTTTTTTTTTTCTCTGATCAGGCATGTTGAAACTATGCTGGACCTGTATGTCTGACTTCTGCTGGGTTCATCTGTCCTCACATTATTCAAGCACTTTCAATTCTTGTTGCCTTTTACCAATGATTTACATCTAGTGAACTTCCATCCCCGGAGACGCTTTATTATATAACTAGTACCTTTAGGCTACGTCTACATGGTGATTTTGGCTACGACAGGTGTGGCACGCAGTGTAGCAAAGCTGCTATAGTAATGAATGAGGTCCCAGCGTGGCTCGCACATTTGCTGTGATGTCACATGAATCACACAAAAAACTCATTTTAAACATTTTTGTGTCATTTTCGCAGCAAACATGCATGTTGCCCTGTGTCATTCATTCCTATAAGCTGCCCTGTAGACATACCCTTATTGTAGGATTGCTTGATCGATTTTGGTCATTATCTACAGATGCTCTAGGTCTCTAACACCTGCACCATAATATACACTGCCTGTCCAAAAAAAAAAAAAAAGATTCTCAACGGGGTTAGGGTCTGGACTCTGTGGTGGCCAATCCATGTGTGAAGATGATGTCTCATGCTCCATGAACCACTCTTTCACAATTTGAGCCCAATGAATCCTGGCATTGTCATCTTGGAATATGCCCGTGCCATCAGGGAAGAACAAATCCATTGAGTTACCTGGTCACTCAGTATGTTCAGGTAGTCGCTGACCTCATTCTTGGAGCACATACTGTTGCTGAACCTAAACCTGACCAACTGCAACAACCCCAGATCATAGCACTGCCCCCACAGGCTTGTACACTAGGCATGATGGGTGCATCACCTCATCTGCCTCTCTTCTTACCCTGATGCGGCCATCACTCTGGAACAGGGTCAATCTGGACTCATCAGACCACATGACCTTCTTCCATTCCTCCAGAGTCCAATCTTTATGCTCCCTAGCAAATTGAAGCCTTTTTTTTTTTCTGGTTTGCCTTACTGATTAGTGGTTTTCTTACGGCTACACAGCTGTTCAGTCCCAATCCCTTGAGTTCCCTTTGCATTGTGCGTGTGGAAATGCTCTTACTTTCACTATTAAGCATAGCCCTGAGTTCTACTGTTGTTTTTCTTCGATTTGATTTCACCAAACATTTAAGTGATCACCGATCACGATCATTCAGGATTTTTTTTTTTCCCGCCACATTTCTTCCTCAAATACGATGGGTCCCCACTATCCGTCCAGCTTTTAATAATATGTTGGACAGTTCTTAACCCAATTTTAGTAGTTTCTGCAATCTCCTTAGATGTTTTCTCTGCTTGATGCATGCCAATGATTTGACCCTTCTCAAACAGACGAACATCTTTTCCACGACCACGAGATGTGTCTTTCGACATAGTTGTTTAAGAAATGAGAAGCAAATCCTTGTACCAGTTGGGGTTAAATATCTTATTGTCTAATAGAGGGCTCATAACTATTGTATTTACAGCACAGGTTTTAGATGTCTGCCTAAATGACGGGGCAGCTGAATGTAGGTGACCCTGGATAGAGGACAGAAGCAGTTTTCACTGTGCGGTGTATAGGGGTGTTTTCTGACTTTTGAGGGACAGACCATATTAATGAAAATTCCCACTGCCAGTAGGTGAAGTACCACTAGAAGAGACCACATTGAACATACATCAAAATTTACACTAGCCAATGACTAATGCTAATAAGATATTTTTAGGTACATTATATGAACAGAATAAGATTAGCGATAATGTAAAAAATACACATTTTTTACTGTTTTAATTAAAATAACATTTTAGCTAGAGCTAAGCGAAGCGACTTCGGATGCTACATCTGAAGTCGCTTGGCTAAAAATTCGTTGAATAATTTTGGTAATTTATTATTACAGTGAAACACCTTGGAACCGAATTCAGCTTCGGCTCCAAGGTACCACTCGGAACCAAATCACTTAAAGGTGTTATCCCATCTTAGACAATGGGGGCATGTCGCAAGGATATGCCCCCATTGTCTGATAGGTGCGGGTCCCACCTCTGGGACCCGCACCTACAACGAGAACGGAGCCGGGGAGAGTTGTGGCTGGAGGACCCCGGGTCCGACCACCACCAGGCGCAGCTCCCCGCCTCTCCCATTGAAGTGAATGGGAGCGCACCGCACATGCGCAGCCAACGCTCCCATTCATTTCTATGGGGTCGACGGAAATAGCCGAGCCAGCGCTCGACTATTTTCGGCGGCTCCATAGAAATGAACGGAGGGCGGCTGCGCATGCGCAGTGCGCCCTCCTCCACTTTCTCTGCTCCGTTCTCCTTATAGGTGTGGGACCCGCACCTATCAGACAATGGGGGCATATCCTTGCGATATGCCCCCATTGTCTAAGATGGGATAACCCCTTTAAGAAATAATCAATTACCGAAGTTATTCAACGAAGTCTCGTGCGACTTCGTGAACTTACTTTGGCTCATTGGAGCCCATACATTCTAATACAGTACAGAGACTGATCTCTGTACAGGATTATAACGAATTGTAGCATCCAAAGTCGCTTCGCTCATCTCTAATTGTAGCCATTAAACCAACATGTGCTCAAAATGGCTAAACTGTGTCCTGTCCTGAAGGCCCCAAATAGCTTGGATCTGAACCGGTTAGATCGCCTGCACACGATGCGGGTGATTGCACATAAGATCCACGCAAATTTCAGTACGGCTTTATATGCATTTCTGCAACATATCCTCACCATAATCCACAATTTCTAATTTGTGGATTTTGGTGCGGGTTAGATGTGGTTTTGCCAAAGATCTGACCCTTCATTGGAAAAGGGTGAAATTTGCTGCTAAAACAGCAAACATAATTGACAATCTGCAAAGTGTGCATGAGGTTTGTGTAATCTCGCACACATTGCTGTACTAGGCTGGGGTTACTCCACACATTGTGTGCAGGTGGCCTATGTCAGCAGATCGGTCCCTATGACACTGGCTGACCTATTACATGTGCGCCTGCCAGCTCAAGGCGTTTGTGTTGGTCCCATGTTCATATGTACCTGCATTGCTGAGTAAAATGTTGTTTTAATATATGCAAATGAGCCTCTAGGAGCAATGGGGGCGTTGTTGTTACACATAGAGGCTCCACACTCTCACGCCCCTGAACATGGAATGACTAGGGCCAGACAGTGTAAACGTGATCACACTGACCCTATTTATCAAACTGCTGGGGGTGCGGCGGTTTCAGAGATAGCAGAACCTCTAGGTGTAACGGTAACGCCCCTGTTGCTCATTTGCATACATTAAAACAACATTTTTCTCAGCAACGTAGGCACATATGAACATGGGACCAACACGGATGTCTTCAGCTGCCAAGTGCACATGTAACAGGTCAGCCAGTGTCATAGGGACAGATCTTCTGACAGGTGCCCTTTAAAGTTCCATATACAATTGTTCATGCAATTTCCTAAATAAAGGGGTCGTCGAAGACCTAGATCTTTAATACGGAGACTACTGACCCTAGTATAAAACAGTGGCAATGAAAAGCAGGAAGTGCTCAACCCCATATGCAGTGGTGCATCTATACTGGGGCGGCAGATCCTGCACTTGTGGTCCGCTGCTACTGGCAACCCCCAGCAAAAATGCATACAATGGAGGATGCCCGCAGCGGACCAAAAGTACCACAATGGACATCCTACACAGGATAGCAAATGTGTGGATGTGATGAACAAAATAACAATAACTTTTACAAAGACAGGTGCACTCTGAGGTCTTACTAAACCCTCATACTGATGAAAATTGAGAGATTAGCCAACATATCCTACTGTGGAGGACATGTCTGAGCCCGAGCACGGCGCCAAGGTTTCTCAAGTAGCTCAGTACCTAACGCTAAACCTACCTACCTGTGCCATATAGGCAAAACCAGGAGCCAGTGGGCAAATTACAGGAGCGCAAGCTCCCAGTTACCTCCAGCATGCAGCTATGCTTACAATGGGAGGAGGGAGAGAGCTCTGGGCCCCACCCAAGACCCGAGCTACTTGAGAAACCTTGGCGCGGTTTTACCCTAGTACATAGCTGATTTACCAGGGGAAACAGCAGTCAGACACTGACTCATAAGGGTGTCCCAGTAAAAAGGGGCCAAGGCTATAGCTTTTCTTTAAACCCATTGATAAAATAATTTTTGTGCTTGTTGTTTTTAGGCACCTCTAACAAAAGAAGACAGCGTCAGCAGCATGATGAAAATTATCTCAACCCTCAATGAAAAACAGAGTGGCACTTTTGTAGATTGGGAAGGAAAAATTATCCCTTGGTAAACCCTGAAAACAAGACAACGAAGTGGAAAATCATTTACTTACCGTGATCTATTAATAAAAACTGCCTGCAGATGAAGCGTTAAGTTTCTATCCTAATGTGTCATGTAATCATGCAGAATGCCAACATAAGTGCATATGCCATATACATGTTGGCCACCAGATGGCAGTATACGATAAATAAAAAAATTGCCTTTAGAGGGAACCTGTTACTATGAAATTCACTGTTTACTTGGCACAATGCCTTGAAGGGCCAACCCAGCAAAATGGAATGATAACTTTATATTGGTTCGATCCAGAGGAAAAATGCAATATGAGCAGTTAAGTGCACAGAGGGTGGACCCGAGTCATTCTGTGTACTCTTGCTCCTCCGCCATCCCCCTCCATCTCCTTCTTGATTAACAAGGCCAGACAAGATGAATGTACAGGAGCCTGGCCCTGTCAATCAAGTAAAGGGGGGGGGGGGGGGATGGGGTGACAGAGGAAGCAGGAGGAGTAAGGGTGGAGAGGGTTTGGCCGAACATTTAATGTGTATGGTGTCCTCCCGGAGGGCTGATCTCTCAGCTTCTGGGTCCTCTACTTTGTGTCCCATCTCAGCTGAAGACCGGGTCAATTATTGGAAAGGAGCCTTCTAGGAACACACATGGAACAACTTAACCACTTCAGCCCCGCTAGCTAAAACCCCCTTCATGACCAGAGCACTTTTTACACTTCTGCACTACACTACTTTCACCGTTTATCGCTCGGTCATACAACTTACCACCCAAATGAATTTTACCTCCTTTTCTTCTCACTAATAGAGCTTTCATTTGGTGGTATTTTATTGCTGCTGACATTTTTACTTTTTTTGTTATTAATCGAAATTTAACGATTTTTTTGCAAAAAAATGACATTTTTCACTTTCAGCTGTAAAATTTTGCAAAAAAAACGACATCCATATATAAATTTTTCGCTAAATTTATTGTTCTACATGTCTTTGATAAAAAAAAAATGGTTTGGGTAAAAGTTATAGCGTTTACAAACTAAGGTACAAAAATGTGAATTTCCGCTTTTTGAAGCAGCTCTGACTTTCTGAGCACCTGTCATGTTTCCTGAGGTTCTACAATGCCCAAACAGTACAAACACCCCACAAATGACCCCATTTCGGAAAGTAGACACCCTAAGGTATTCGCTGATGGGCATAGTGAGTTCATAGAACTTTTTATTTTTTGTCACAAGCTGGCGGAAAATGATGATTTTTATTAAAAAAAATTTTTCTTCTTACAAAGTCTCATATTCCACTAACTTGCGACAAAAAATAAAAAATTCTAGGAACTCGCCATGCCCCTCACGGAATACCTTGGGGTGTCTTCTTTCCAAAATGGGGTCATTTGTGGGGTAGTTATACTGCCCTGGCAATTTAGGGGCCCAAATGTGTGAGAAGTACTTTGCAATCAAAATGTGTGAAAAATGGCCTGCGAAATCCGAAAGGTGCACTTTGGAATATGTGCCCCTTTGCCCACCTTGGCTGCAAAAAAGTGTCACACATCTGATATTGCCGTACTCAGGAGAAGTTGGGGAATGTGTTTTGGGGTGTCATTTTACATATACCCATGCTGGGTGAGAGAAATATCTTGGCAAAAGACAACTTTTCCCATTTTTTTTTTATACAAAGTTGGCATTTGACCAAGATATTTTTCTCACCCAGCATGGGTATATGTAAAATGACACCCCAAAACACATTCCCCAACTTCTCCTGAGTACGGCGATACCAGATGTGTGACACTTTTTTGCAGCCTAGATGCGCAAAGGTGCCCAAATTCCTTTTAGGAGGGCATTTTTAGACATTTGGATCCCAGACTTCTTCTCACACTTTCGGGCCCCTAAAAAGCCAGGGCAGTATAAATACCCCACATGTGCCCCACTTTGGAAAGAAGACACCCCAAGGTATTCAATGAGGGGCCTGGCGAGTTCATAGAATTATTTTTTTTTGCATAAGTTAGCGGAAATTGATTTTTATTTTTTATTTTTTTTCTCACAAAGTCTCACTTTCCGCTAACTTAGGACAAAAATTTCAATCTTTCATGGACTCAATATGCCCCTCACGGAATACCTTGGGGTGTCTTCTTTCCGAAATGGGGTCACATGTGGGGTATTTATACTGCCCTGGCTTTTTAGGGGCCCTAAAGCGTGAGAAGAAGTCTGGAATATAAATGTCTAAAAATGTTACGCATTTGGATTCCGTGAGGGGTATGGTGAGTTCATGTGAGATTTTATTTTTTGACACAAGTTAGTGGAATACGAGACTTGGTAAGAAAAAACAAACAAAAAAATATATATATTTCCGCTAACTTGGGCCAAAGAAATTTCTGAATGGAGCCTTACAGGGGGGGGTGATCACCCATATAGACTCCCTGATCACCCCCCTGTCATTGATCACCCCCCTGTAAGGCTCCATTCAGACGTCCGTATGTGTTTTGCGGATCCGATCCATGTATCCGTGGATCCGTAAAAATCATACGGACATCTGAACGGAGCCTGACAGGGGGGTGATCAGGGAGTTTATATGGGGTGATCAGGGGTTAATAAGTGACGGGGGGGTGGGGGGTGTAGTGTGGTGTTTGGTGCGACTTTACTGAGCTGCCTGTGTCCTCTGGTGGTCGATCCTAACAAAAGGGACCACCAGAGGACCAGGTAGCAGGTATATTAGACGCTATTATCAAAACAGCGTCTAATATACCTGTTAGGGGTTAAAAAAAAAAATCACATCTCCAGCCTGCCAGCGAACGATCGCCGCTGGCAGGCTGGAGATCCACTCGCTTACCTTCTGTTCCTGTGAGCGCGCGTTCACAGGAAATCGCGGGAGGACGCGTATATGCGTCCACCCAGAAGAGCAGGGCCGCTGGCAGGACGCAATCCTGCGTACGGCAGTCCTGTAGCGGTTAAATCGCCACTTTATTGTTTACCTGCTCGTCGTCTACATCGCAGCGACGAGCGCATGTAATTACGCCGCCTTCGTTCCATTCACTGGAACGGGATGGAGTAACTACAGCTGCTCCTTCCCACTGAAACAAATGCAATAATGGCAGAGTGGAAAAGAAGCGCTCATAGGGCGAGTATGTCAATTGTATAGCTCACCTGTTCTGGTTGGAACAACCCTGGTGACCGCAGAAGATGTGGGTCAGTGCTGCCAGTGTCTTCAAAAATCCCCTCACACGGATGCCAACCGGTGGTGTAAAATATCAGAGAAGAGTGCTGTGTCTTTAGATAAGTAAGGCCTGACCCAGAAGAGACATCTGTCAGCACTTACAAATCTCTTGTACAAATCTATTTAAGAGTTAATTTAGGTCAATGTTTCAACGGTATATTTCACCAGTGCGCAGTAGCACAACCTTTCCCATTTTTGGAGATATGCAGAAATGTGTGTTAAAAAAATAAAAATAAAAAAAAAAAAGCTGCAAGTTGATGCTGAGAGTTGTAGTTTTGAAACAGTTGGAGAGCCTCTGGGTGGGGAACCAGTGCTCCAGACTAAAAGGGCCATTGTCTCCTGATCTGAAAAATTTACTCACCAAATTAAAATTTGTCGCCAAATTTAAATACATATAATTATAATAAAAAAAGACTTGGATCAGATGAGACAGTAGTGAGCCAGCCCTACATACATACAGCAGACTTCCTGCCAGCACTAGGAAACATATAGGAGACTACAGCAACACATGCCTCTTCCATCTAGTGACATATCCTGTAAGTAGACGTTCTCCTTCCTCTTCTCATTCGTTTGACCCAGACCGCCATGACAGATTCTTTCAGCCACATCTAGGCTCTGCAGTTTGTTAAAGGGTTTCTACCACCAGAAATACTGTTATGTAGCTGACTGACATTAGCGATGCGCCCATGTCAGCACTACATAACAGTATGTATCTAACGTTAGTCCCTGCAGCCGTTTTTGTTAAAAAAGCACTTTTATAATATGCTAATGAGCCTCTAGTTGCTATATGGAGCGTAAAATCAGCACCTAGAGGCTCCGTCCACTCACCCTGTATTCCGCCCAGGTCCAGTGTTGTGCCCGCCCAGCTCCTCTTGATTGATGCCACTGTTCCCTGCATAGTTGGCGAAATCCCACGCCTGCGCTGTTCACATCTGTCTTCGGCACAGGCACAGTGAGTGAATGATGCGATCCTGGTGCCGGCTTCCTCACTGCGTCTGCGCCGACTACGTCACAGTGAGGAAGCCGGCATCAGGAGAGCGGCCTTCACTCACTGCTCTTGCGCCGAAGACCGAAGTGAACGGCGCAGGCGCGGGATTTCGCCAACAATGCTGGGAACAGTGGCATCAATCAAGAGGAGCTGGGCGGAATACAGGGTGAGTGGATGGAGCCTCTAGGTGCTGATTTTACGCCCATATAGCACCTAGAGGCTCATTAGCATATAATAAAAGTGCTTTTTTAACAAAAACGGCTGCAGGGACTAACATTAGAAACATACTGTTATGTAGTGCTGACAT
Source organism: Bufo gargarizans (assembly GCF_014858855.1). Lineage (NCBI taxonomy): Eukaryota > Metazoa > Chordata > Amphibia > Anura > Bufonidae > Bufo > Bufo gargarizans. The sequence goes on from NC_058089.1 coordinate 81,367,826, forward strand.
GGGCGCATCGCTAATGTCAGTCAGCTACATAACAGTATTTCTGGTGGTAGAAACCCTTTAAAAACATATTAGATTTCTTAATTTGTCTATAAGCCTCCCCGCCCTTTTCCCACCAATGCCCCTGCTGAAAAAATTGTGACCCCAGTAGACAGTGTCCTTATGGTGTCTCCAGCAATTATAATGCCCCCCAGTAATAATTGTGTCCGCTAAAATGCTCCCAGTAATAATGCCTGTATAGTGTCCTCCAAAATAATGTCCCCTATTAGGTCCCTATAATAAAAACCTAGAATGTGTCGGCAGATAAGAACCATTTGGCCCATCTAGTCTGCCCAATATACTGAATACTATGGATAGCCCCTGGCCCTTCACTGTATTTGCAGCTACCACTTCTGCAGGAAGGCTATTCCATGCATCCACTACTCTCTCAGTAAAGTAATACTTCCTGATATTACTTTTAAACCTTTGCCCCTCTAATTATTTACATAATTAAAACTATGTCCTCTTGTAGCAGTTTTTCTTCTTTTAAATATTCTCTCCTCTTTTACCTTGTTGATTCCCTTTATGTATTTAAAAGTTTCTACCATATCCCCTCTGTCTCGTCTTTCTTCCAAGCTATACATGTTAAGGTCCTTTAATCTTTTCTGGTAAGTGTTATCCTGCAATCCATGTACCAGTTTAGTAGCTCTTCTCTGAACTGTCTCCAAAGTATCAATATCCTTCTGGAGATATGGTCTCCAGTACTGAGCACAATACTCCAAATGAGGTCTCACTAGTGCTCTGTAGAGCGGCATGAGCACCTCCCTCTTTCTACTGGTAATGCCTCTCCCTATACACCCAAGCATTCTGCTAGCATTTCCTGCTGCTCTATGACATTGTCTGCCTACCTTTTAAGTCTTCTGAAATAATGACCCCTAAATCCCTTTCCTCAGATACTGAGGTTAGGACTGTATCACTGATTTTATATTCTGCTCTTGGGTTTTCATGCCCCAGGTGCATTATCTTGCACTTATCAACATTAAATTTTAGTTGCCAGATTTTTGACCATTCCTCTAGTTTTCCTAAGTCCTTTTCCATTTGGTGTATCCCTCCAGGAACATCAACCCTGTTACAAATCTTTGTGTCATCAGCAAAAAGACACACCTTACCATCGAGGCCATCTGCAATTTCGCTGATAAAGATATTAAACAATATTGGTCCCAGAACAGATCCCTGAGGTACCCCACTGGTAACAAGACCATGGTCTGAATATACTCCATTCACTACAACCTTCTGTTGTCTGTTCCTCAGCCACTGCCTAATCCATTCAACAATATGGGAGTCCAAGCCCAAAGACTGCAATTTATTGACACGCCTTCTATGTGGGACAGTATCAAAAGCCTTACTAAAGTCTAGATAAGCGATGTCTACTGCACCTCCGCCATCTATTATTTTAGTTACCCAATCAAAAAAAAAAATCAATAAGATTAGTTGGACATGATCTCCCTGAAGTAAACCCATGCCGATTTTCATCTTTCAATCCATGGGATTTTAGATGTTCCACAATCCTCTCCTTAAGAATGGTTTCCATTAATTTCCCCACTATTGATGTCAGGCTTACCCGATTCCTCCCTACTACCTTTCTTGTGAATGGCAAATGTTGTGCCCAATTTCCAATCTTCTGGGACGACTCCTGTTAACAGTAATTGGCTAAATAAATTTGCTAATGGTTTTGCTAGTTCACCGCTAAGCTCTTTTAATAGCTTTGGGTGTATCCCATCAGGCCCCTGTGACTTATTTGTATTACAGTGCCTTCCAGCATTAATATTTCCTATTTTACCCCAGGTAAAAATGACTATAGTGCCCCCAGTATTAGGCCTCATTCACATGTCTGCAAAAGGGTCCACACCTGTTCCGCAATTTTGCGGAACGGGCCCGGACGTGAAGCAGAGAGCACACCATGTGCTCTCCGCTTCCGCGGAGCTCGGCCCCGAACTTCCGGTCCGCAGCTCTGCAGTCCTATTCTTGTCCGCAGCTGCATAGGCATTTCTATAGGGGGTGCCGGCCGGGTGTGTTGAGGGTTCGCAACACACCACGGATGTGTGAATGGACCCTTAATGTCCCCTATAGTGCCCCTAGTAGAAATGCACAAAATGCCCCCCCCCCCCGTGCATCCAGTAACGCCCCATATAATGCCCTCATTAAAAAATGCCTCTATAGGACCTCAGTGCCACCAGTAATGGCCCTAATACTGTCCCCAGTATTAAAAATTCCTCTACAGTGCCCCACTAATGCTGCCAGTCCCCTAAAGTGCATCTCTATTAGTAATGTCCCCCACAATGCCCCAAAGTGCACCTTCATGTCCCTAATGCCCCCTGCAGAGCTATCCTTTCGAGTATTAAAGGCCCCCAAGTCGGAAGTGGGTTAAAAAAAAAAAAAAAAAAAAAAAAAAGTGTTAAGCAATGATATTCATTGCTGTGTTTGTGCTGGGGGAGGCGGGGCCACATAGGGTTAAAAGGCAGCAGCCGATACAAATACGGCGGCACAGCATTCTTCGACTACCACCGATCATTCTCAGCCAAAGCAGCAGCTGCCCTGATACAGTGCCAGCACGTTCTGGATTGGTCCAACATAGACACGGAATTATTCTGCCGCTATTTTGCAGGGCTAAAAGCCCCGACGTGCACGATCTGCAACTCATACTCCCACACTACGGGTTGGTGTTCTAATACAGGCCTCGTAGCAGATCCAGCACAACCTAATTCTGCCCCAGGTCCATCAAACCGGCATCCGGGGTGGACAAGCTAGGTCGTCCCATTAAATACCTTGGTCGAAGCCAGATATGCAACAATTACAACTACGCCATTTGTTATTACAATCAGTGCAGGTTGCTACATCTGTGTGCGATCTGTTTTAGGGCCCATCCACGCGCAGCATGCCCTCAAAGGAATCAAGGCTCGGCGTGACTAAGCGTGATTGACGTGGATCTGCTGGCATTGTTCTTGGCTGAGCATCCACACCCGGCCTGGGTGCAGTTCGTCGTCCACGGCTTGACACATGGTTACCACACAGGGCTTCTCGCTCTCCCTCAAACCACATTCAAATGTGATAATTTGCAGTCGGCAGCCAGAGACCCAGAGGCGGTAACTCAGTTAATCCACACCGAACTAGACCGGGGGTACTTAATAGGGCCGTTCAATCAACCTCCCTTCGCTTGCTGGAGAGTCAATCCAGTTGGTATTGTGACTGGCAAGTTCAACAATAAAAAACGCCTAATCTATGATTTGTCCGCCCCACATTCTTTACACATACCAAGCTTGAACTCGTTGATTCCATCCGAGGAGTTTTCCATGAGATATGCATCAATAGATGAAGCAATACAGGTCATAATCAAATTAGGCAAGGGCACCTGGCTGTCAAAAGCGGACATCACGGATGCTTTCAAATTACTACCCATCCATCCTGAGTTATGGCATGAAATGGCAGGGTGCTTATTATTTCGCCAGCAAATTGACCTTCAGGTCAAAGTCCAGCCCTGGTTGTTCGACCAACTGGCCAGCGCGCTGCATTGGGTTTTGACCAACACCTTCCGGGTAAATCATGTCATCCAATACCTGGATGACTTTCTCCTGTTAGAATCCCCAGATCAAGTACCTCAAGATCTACAGGTCCTGTGCACGGCTTTTTCAGACCTCAAAGTTCCATTGGCCTCACATAAGGTGGAGGGACCTAGCACAGAGATCACCTTTTTAGGCATTTGCTTGAACACAGTGGACATGAAGGCCAGTCTGCCTCTGGATAAGCTGGCCAGAATCAAGTCTGTTGTTCACAGACTAGCGCAAGTGAGGGTGACTATCAGAGCAGATCTTCAGTCACTCCTTGGCATGCTGAATTTTGCTATGCGTATCATGCCGCAGGGTAGGTCCTTTATTTCAAGGCTCCTGGCACTCCTCCCACAAGCACCCTGCCAGGACAGCCCAGTCCAGCTGGACCAGTACGCAATCGCTGACTTGCTGATGTGGGACAACTTCCTCTCCCAATGGAATGGGGTTTCCCTGTTCATTCCAGTGGCATCCAGTAATTCCCCTGTGGTCCACACAGACGCCTCGCCCACTGCCGGCTTTGCAGCCATACATGGCACCCATTGGTTCGCTGAACCATGGCCGGTAGACATCACCAGCATAACAGGGTTTCAAGGAGTTCCTCACTCTTTGAAATATATCCCATAGTAGCAGCGGCAGTAACATGGGGGGCTCAGTGGAGGGACCAGACAATGAGGCGCTCGCTGACATCCTAATGAAGGGGAGGTCAGCCTCCAGGGACATCATGGCGTTTGTGTGGAAGCTCGTGTGGCTGGCCCTGCAAAACAATTTCAATTTCATTTGCACACACATAAGTGGGCAACGTAACATCGCAGCCGATGCTCTATCTCGGTTTAACTTTCCCCTCTTCTTTCAGGTCTTTCCAGAGGCAGATCTCTCCCAAACACCAGCCCCGACTATTGATGGAGTAGCACCATTTCTCAAGATGGCCAAAAGTCTCATGTCTGATTCTCTGTCCAGCAACACACGAAAGGCGTACAGCACGGCCTGGCGATTGTTCAACAGATTCAAAATTCACATACCCTCCGGCGGGTGAAGGTCCTATCGCATACTTGCTTGCGTTTACAGCTTTTTGCCACTCACAGCTAAATCTATCCTATAGCACCATCAAGCTGTACCTCGCTGGCATACAGCATCATTGGTATGTGCAATTTCTGGATCGACCATCACTATTCATGGCCCATCCAATCAAATCCTTGTTGAGGGGCATCCAGAAACAGTCCATCAGAAGAAGACCCACTAGGCGTCAGTTCACCGGCAATATGGTTAGGACCGTTTCCGACGCACTGGCCAATCACCCGTTCGGGCAGTACATCAGCTCACTGGTCAGGGCGGCATTGTATCTGGCGTTCTACGGGTTCCTCAGGCCAGGCGAGTTCACTTGTGCAAAATCTTCAAGCAAGTTCTTGCGGAGGAACCAATTGCGTTGGGACGGCACGCTGCTCACCCTCAGCTTGGACTCCAGCAAGACGGGCCGACCTGGGGAATCCGTGCAGGTGAGGTACTTTGTCACCAACAACAAGTGGTGCCCAGTAACAGTCCTACGTGAGTGGTTGCAGTACACCGGGAATGTGCTCGCGGAGTCCCCCGTTCCAATTGGATGGGTTTCCCTTGAACATCCAGACTTTCCTCAAGTACGTTCGCCTACTAGTCTCCTCTTCGGGGGTCAACCCATTAGCAATCACAGGACACTCATTCCGCATAGGTGCCGCCTCCGCAGCCTCCAAAAATAATGTACCGGCACATGTCATCCAGAAATTGGGCAGATGGAAATCTGCATGCTACGCTCGGTATGTTCCTGACCCTCAACAGGAAATGTCACTTGCATTCAATCATCTGCTCTTGTAAATATCACCTAGAATACACAGATTCAACCTTCCCTGCATCCGTGTGGTTTTTGGCCCCTTCAGGCTACCCTTAATACGGCATAACTCTACTGCTTCAGGTAGGTACAGTTAGGTTGTTCTCATTCAGCCGATCCTAGCACAAGTGTTAAGCAATGATATTCATTGCTGTGTTTGTGCTGGGGGAGGCGGGGCCACATAGGGCTGATACCTGCTGCACGTTCGCTGACACGTCTGCCCACCCAACCCCCTCTTTTTCACACAATCCTCACTGGGGTAGCCCCCTTCAGGCTACCCTTAATACGGCAGTTCCGGCATAACTCTACTGCTTCAGGTAGGTACAGTTAGGATGTTCTCATTCAGCCGATCCTAGCACAAACAATACTCCCCTGTATACCACATTTACAATGCAGGCTACAACCTCTTCTGGTCTACGGCCACATCGCTTCACTTTGTCCCTGCGCGGGTATTTACTACCTCAAAGGCTTCAGGCCTTCTAAGCCTGAAGCCTAAGAGGGTGTTGGCAGCAGGGCAGAAAACCATCATCTCCTGTGCCCCGCTGCAGTATTAAACTGCAGTGGCGGGTCTAGTCGCAAATGGCGACAACAAAGAAGTCTTGTCGCCATTTGTAAATTCTATTTTGGTCACCATCTGGAGCACTGGGAACACTCATTTTTTTTTCTACCTTTAAAGGCCCTATATAAAACTTGCTCCAGTCATAATGAATATTCATGTCTGGTGTAATGGCAAGAAGACGACACACATACAGTTTATTACTCAAACATTTTAATCATTATATAAACACTGTAAACACAATATTAGAAAGATTAGTAGAAAAATAAAACTTTTACCTGCTGAAACAATCCCTCTAATTTACAGGGAAAAATGGTCAAAGCATTACATAAAGGTGCATGACGTGACAATATAGATGCTGGAGCCACATTGTACAGTCTTACCAGTATTAAAATAAACTATGCTCTTTACATGGTAGACATCGGAACTAGAACAGCCCCAAGCATCTGCCTCAGGGCTCATGCTCACGAATATGTGCCGGCCATGCCCGTATTGTGGACCACAATATATGGGCACCTTTTACGTGCGCACCGTATCATGAATCACTTGAATGGGTCCGCAATTCGGAAGACACAGAACGGAAGGCCATGGAAGCACTATGGCATTTCGGTCAGTGCCTCCGTACTGCAAAAAAATACAAACACACTTCTTTTTGCGGTGCGAATGGGTCTGCATCCACCAGTGCAGGCCACACAGACGGTGACCGTCCACTGGGGACTGCAGTTAGCGGTCCCTAATGAACAACACAGGCGGCAAACGTTTGTGTGCATGAGCCCCTAAAGAGGGTATATCATTGGTAATACAGCTGAATAAAGCAAGTGCCTCCGACTTGGGTAGTCCATTCCCAAACTGGTTCTGGGCCTTCATATGGGTTCAATGAGAGCGGCAACTTTCTGTTAGGCCAAGTGCACACACCATATTTTCTGCTGTACAGATGGCACAGAATCCACAGCAAAATGTATTTGTTTCATACAGATTTGCTCTTTTGCATAATTAAGGGAGATTCTGAATAAATAGTCAGAAAAAAAAACCCACAAAAAAAACACTAGATTTTAAAATAATGTTCCAAAATCCACAGATTTTGATCTGTTGTACATGGGTGTGACGTTCTAAAGCCCATTCACATAGACTATGGTACAAGCACACCATAATTTGGCTGCACACTCCAAAGGGTGAGATCCACGGAGCATATCTGCAGCATAAACTGACATGCTGCTATTTCTCCACTGATGTTTTTTTTTTTTATGCATGTGGGAGATATTTAAGGCTAAGGATATACAGCGATCATGTCCACGACACCTGCTGCAGGACTGAAAATCTCACTATGCTACCGTCGCAGCATAGTGAAGCCCATCCAGCAAGGTTTGATTCCTGAAGACTAGTGTCATAGTCGCAGCAACCCATGAGTTTCAACAAGGACTCCACTCAGTTTCACTATGCCGAGATACAGCCTAGTGAAAGCGTGGTCGTCAGTCATGCAACGGGTGTCACAGCCAGGACGGCCATGTAGTCCTTGCCAAATCTTATCCAATTTGCAGCTACTATAAAACTCTGCAAATGTTCGCATGCAGCTCCTATGGGTAAAATCTGAAGCATGTGTGGCTGTACCCTTAGTGCGATTTCACACAGCGTCTTTTGCTTGTCGGAAACGGCATGGCCTCCCATGGAAAACTGGAGACGGTTACCACTCCGCTGGCCTCTGGTTTACACCTGTATGCATTTTGCAGTCAGTAAAACGCGGATCCGACAAAACACCAGTTTTTTTTTGGGTGTGTGTGTGGGGGGGGTGACCCAATGTAACAATGCCTATTCTCATCTGCAAAACGGACAGGACTTGTTCCATCTTAATTTTGAAGGCGGCGGAATGGATATATGGATGGACAGCACAGTGTGCCGTCTGCATTTTTTTTTTCAACCTCCATGGAAATGAATGGGTCCACGTCCAATCCGCAAAAAGTGCAGATCGGAAACAGAGCAAAAATACAGTCATGTGAATGGGCCCTAAGGGCTAGTTTACACGACTGTATGGTTACTGTGCCCGTGCTGCGGACCACAAAACATGGGTTCAGGCCATGTAAACTCCATGTTGCGGATGCAGACCTGTTGCCTTGAACGGGTTCGGGATCCACAAGACACGGCAAAAGATAGGACATATCCTATCTTTTGCTGTATCTTGCAGATTGTGGACCCATTGACTTGCTGTTTGCGATCCGCAACACAGGCACGGCGACCATATGGTCGTGTAAATGAGCCCTTATGCTCTAATTTGTTGTGTACTTTCAGTGTGCAATTCAAACCAACAAACCTGCCACGGCCGATTTCAGCATGTATTCAGCACCAATATTGCAATGCGCTCATTACCCACCTCCCATTGTTGGAAATTAGTGGTGAGGAAAGAGATTCTCGCTGCATGCAGATTAGCCCCATGGCCGTGGCAAGTACAACTCCAAATCTGCTACAGAAATTTGATGGCCAGCCTCCTATTGCTGCCACTAATACTTCAGCCACAAAAACCTGCTGTGTGAACATGGCCCGATAGGCCAAACTGTATCTTAGTTTTGGTGGATGTTTGCTGGTGACAGGGAGAGACCAGTGTCAAACAAGGCTTGGGCCATTCCTGAAGGTGGGGACCAGAGATGGAGTCAAGGGAGCCCCTATAAAAGCTGTAAGGGTGGTTTATGGGTTTAACTCAAATTGAAACATCATTGATTACTATTTACACACTTTGTCCAATTTGGTTTTTAGGCAGTGTAAAAAGTCACTGAGGACCAAGTCTAAGGAATTCTCTTCCATTACAACAATCTGTCTTTGGGTACGACCAGATAATGGGCCTGTCTGTGGCCGAGGGCCACGAGCCACATCCCATTAACCAATTACAACCGCACTGCTTCATTGGTAATGGCCACACGGTTTTGAGAGTTACCACACGGCCATTACCAATGAAGAAACAATGCAGTTCTCATTGCTGCAGCTCATATGGCCACGTGGCACTCAGCCACAGACAGCACATCCCAAGCGCAATACTGCTGCTCCATGTGGTTGCACCCTCACCCTTTCCTAATCCAATGCCAAATGCTGTGCCTTCTACAGGTCTTCTTAGTGACCAAGAAAAAGAACAAATCTGCTCACACAGCGGGAGCAGCAGCCGCACAGGCCTGTATGTGTATATTCTGAGGCACAGGCAGAATACACATCTGTTACCTCAGCAGGGCTCAAATGTATAAAGTATACAGCTATGATTGGAAATTAGGGATTTCACATTAGGAATTGCATATTTCAATGTTCAAATATTACAATTTATAAAGGATATAAAAATTAACATAGGTACATGCATTTACAGAGGGAACCTCCCGAGTCTGAAATCAACAAAATGCATCTTAAGGAAGGGAGTCTGTCAGCAGCTGTGACCCTGCAAGACTGCTGACAGCAATAGGTAAGTGACCAGGACAACCATACAGAGTGCACTTCACAGTGAAGCTCCGCCTCCTGGGCACTTGCAGGAGCAGCATAGGGCAGAATATAAGTTCATATCCACATTACCACTGATAATAAAGTTATGCTTGGCCATGTCACCCTGGCCCCAACTAGCGCTGTCAGCAGTTTGGCATGGTCAAAACTATTGAAGACTCCCTTTAAACGGGTTATCCCAGAAAATGACTTAGCACCTATTCAAAGTACATAACAATGGGACCCTCAGCGATCCAAAGAACAGAGGGTCCCAGAGCCCCCTCTCTAAATGGAGCGGTAGTGTGGATGCTGGTGTATGGCTCCACTCACTTCACTGGGGTTGTGTAGACCGTGCTCCGTCCCATAGAAGTTAATGCAGCGCTCTTCTGACATGCGCACTCCTGCTCCATTCCTTGGGTCCCATCAGTGGGATCCAACATTTATCATCTACCCTGTGGATAGGCGATATAAATGTTTTCTTGTAGAATAACCTTTTAAAGTGCAAGTAAATACATAAAAATAAAAAATAAAGGATCTACATGAAAGATTCAGCGACACCCTTGTAGAATTTATAATTTCTTCTCCATTGTTCAGAGAATATGAATGAGAACACAAAAACTTCTCTCTCCCTCGTGGTTAGTGGTCGGCTGAAGCCATTTATTGTCAAACAACTGAGTTTACTCTTAAATCATCACCACAACACAAACTACCCGAATCACCCTGATCAAATACTGGAGGAAAACTTGCCCTCATCATCCCAGCAGCTGCGCATGGGACGCACTTGGACAGTCCAACATGACAATGATCCAAAACACAAGGCCAAGTCCACCTGTCATTGGCTACAGCAGAATAAAGTGAAGGTTCTGGAGTGGCCATCTCAGTCTCCAGACCGCTCTGGGGAGACCTCAAATGTCCAGTTCATGCAGGACAGCCCAAGAATTTAGGGGAACTGGAGGCTTTTTGCCAGGAAGAATGGGCAGCTTTATCATCTGAGAAGATAAACAGCCTATCCACAACTACTACAAAAGACTTCAAGCTGTCATTGATGTTAAAGGGGGCAATACAGGGTATTAAGTAGGGATCGACCGATTATCGGAAATACCGATATTATCAGCAGATATTCAGGATTTTGTACATTATTGGTATCAGCATCTAACCTTGCCGATATACCGATAATGCGTATGAAGCAAATACTAGTGAGCGCTTCAATTATGGAAGCGCGCACTAGTATGCATTGGGTGCCGGGAGCAGGGAAGAAGCGCAGCAAGCGCTTCCGATACGCACCCTCCCAGGTCTTCTTTGATGGGGCCCGCGCTGCACTGTCCTGACCCCGTACAGCGTCAGGACGTATTGCGCACACTATGACCTGAGGCTGCACGCTGTCAGGTGACAGTGCAGCGCGGGCCGGAGAACACAGGGGAGCGAGACGCCAGATCCAGAGATGAAGAGGAGCCGCGGCGCAGGAGAGGTGAGGAGTTTTTTCATTTTATCCATCTGAGGTCTGATAGAGGTTAATAAAGGGCTGATCTGAGGTCTCATAAAGTCAGTGAGGAGGGCGGATGGTGTGGAAATTGGCATTTGGCACTAGTATATTATAAATGTACATTATAAGTTGACTACCAACTAAGGGCTTTATTTCTAATTTACATTTATAATATACTAGTGCCAAGTGCCAATTTCCACCACCTCAGTGACTACCAACTAACATAATATATATTATGAGATATAAAATAAATCAGTATAAATTATCAGCTATCAGCCTGAAAGTTCGCAGATTATTGGCATCGGCTCTAAAATAAAAATAAAAATCAATATCGGTCAATCCCTAGTATTAAGAACTGGGGTATGTAAACTTTTGATCAGGGTGATTTGGGCAGTTTGTGTTGTGATTATGATTTAAAGAGTAAACCCAGTTTGACAATAAATGGCTTCAGCCGACCACTAACCACAAGTGAGAGACGTTTTGTGTTCTCATTCATATTCTCTGAACAATGCATAAGAATTCCTAAATTCTGCAAGGGTATGTAAACTTATGAGCACAACTTGTATATACACCTATATTGCAGGCTACATGTAAACACTATGCAAAGCATAGGAAGTTGTACCCGGACAGTTCTGTAAATTAGACAGGTTAGATCCTATTACTGTATTGACTAGCACTTTAGATGGCGTGGCCCTTTAAAAAGGCCTCTGTCAGCAGATTTGTCCCTATGACACAGGCTGACCTGTTCCATGTGCGCTTGGCAGCTGAAGGCATCTGTGTTGGTCCCATGTTTATATGTGTCGGCATTACTGAGAAAAATTATGTTTTAATATATGCAAATGAGCCTCTAGGAGCAACCGGGGCGTTGCAGTCACTCCGAGAGGCTCTGCTGTCCATCCAATTGCCTGCGCCCTCTCCACTTTACCTTTAGGAAGTCAGAGCCAGACGTGATCACGTTTACACTGCCGGACCCTGTCAAAGTGCCGAGGGCGCCTCTAGGTATACTGTCAACGCCCCCGTTGTTCGTAGAGGCTCATTTGCATATATTAAAACCTCATTTTTCTTCACAATACGGACACATATGAACATGGGACCAACACAGATGCCTTCAGCTGCCAAGCGCACATGTAACAGGTCAGCCAGTGCCATAGGGACAGATCTGCTGACAGAGGCCCCTTAATATGAACACATTCTTATTTGCCTACAAAACAATACCGAAAAGAACACTGTCTCTCTACAATTAACCTGGGAGTTTTGCATCAGTTAGAACCATATGTAGAAACCAATCATGGACGCTCTAAAATCCAGAAGACAAGAAAGAGAGTCTATACAAAATCCACCTCCTGAGTCTGTGTAAAACCAAGACAAACTTAAGAATGCATGCACGCTTTAGCAGCATTAAGCCAAATAAAAATGTGACTAAAATGTTAAAATAGCATTAAAATGACTAGAACAGAAAATAGGCTAGAACTAGAAAGGACATGAACAGAATCAGCCTTAGAAAAGGTCAATGGTACAATATAAGAAATGCTCCTTAGTCATTAAAAAGGGAGGCACCGATATTCTTAAGAGGTGTCAGAGCTCTGCTACATGGTAACATGCTGTCCCAGCAGCAATCGGCCCCACCACCCAGCGCAAAGGGCCGCATATGGTCCTTGAAATAGCCACGAGGCCTCATGCACACAAACTTATCTTCTTTCTGTGCCTGTTCCGTTTTTTTGCAGATCGTATACGGAACCATTCATTTCAATGGGTCAGCAAAACTCTGTGCGTTACTGTGTGCATTCCATTTCCGTTGCGCAAAAAAATAGAACATGTCCCACTATTGTCCGCATTATGGACAAAGGATAGTACTGTTCTATTAGGGGCAAGATGTAATATACGGAATGCACACGGACGTCATCCGTGTTTTTTGCGGACCGCAAAATACATACGGTCGTGTGCATGAGGCCTGACTGTGAACTTCACTGTACGAGCCAACAAAAGTCAGTCCTTTAGGGTACCTGCTCACTGCGTGCAGATTTGTACGCAGACAATCCACCCAAAATCTGCACCAAAACCGCACAGAAATCCACACCATTTATTTCAGTTTTATGCCAATATAGAATCAACGCGGCACTCACCGTTAAAATTCTTTGCTTTATTTCATATTTAAAATCCAAGTGTAGGCAAGCAAGCAACAGCAGTCTCGCAGGGGTGTGTGCTTCCTCGAGCCTCGGTCAGCTATTATATATATATATATATATATATATATATAGTATATATATTTTTTTTCCATCTGTGGATTTTATGCGGTTTTGATGCAGATTTTTGTGCTGCTTTTTTTGGCAATGCTGCACAGAATAATAAAGCAAAGTGGACGTGAGATTTGTCAAATCTCATTCACTCTGCTGGTACTGGATTACGCTGCGGTTTTCCTGCACATGAAAAGAAAAAAAAAAAAAAAAAAAAAAAGGGGTACGTAATCTGCATCATGTGCAGGTGCCTAAAGGTTCACACACAACGCTTTGTCGCATGCATGGACCCTGTACAGCTGCAGGAACATCTACATGGGTAATATAAAATCCACACTGACTTACATGTCAAATTCACCCTGTGCATTCCAAAGGCAGAAACCCACAGGGAAAATCCACAGCATCAATGCGGCTGCACAGTGCAGATTTATGTGCAGAAAATACACGTGCAATCCGCACCAAACTTCACTATTTGTTGCGTTTTTGGTGTGGATTTTCTGAAGATCTCACGGGTGAAATCTGCACAAGAAAAATGCAACAACTGATTTAAAAATCCTCACAGCAGGTCTAGCTCTACACCTAGGAAAAAAAAGTCTACATGAAATTTGTGTGGAAAAACCGCACGTAATCCACATGGTGTGCAGGCACCCCGAAAATCTGCATTCCAGGTCAATTTGTGATGAAGACTGTTTTTAGTTTTTTCTGCAGCATGTGGATATTTCTGAAAAGCTCCTCTCTGCTGCTGGTACTGTAAAACGCTGTGGATTTGCCGCACACAAAGCCGCAGTGTTCCAGTCCCACGTGGACATAAGTGCTCGGCTATTCCCCATTAGAAGCATTGCTTCCATGATACAAAGTCTGGAAAGAGAATTCATTGTGTGAATGGTGATATGGATCTATAGATATTCTAACTCTAGTCTATTATCGGTTATCGATGCACTTGCTGGCATTGGATCATCCGGTTACACTGCAGTGACCGGATTTCTAGAAGTACTTGTGTGTAAAGGCAATGTGACAATCTTAAATTTCATTGTAGTATAGACATGGCTGCAAGATCTGCAGAACTCCTCATTCTACACCAACATGTGCGTCCTCTGATGTTCGTAAGGTCAATGTGCCCTGGGTTACAAAGTCGCTAAAATCCTTAAAAAGGAAACGATAAGCACACAGAACGTCTGTCCTACACCCAGAACAAGAGCCTCAAACGGAATCATTTCCTTGGCAGCGGCTTTGTAAACTCCGGCAATGGCGGCACCTGCGAGACAAAAGGAAAAACATATTTAAGGGTTTTATAGGAATTCAATATTGTTGCCCTACCCTTAGGACAGATTGGTCGGGGGGTAGCCTTTTGTAAAATGGAGAGGATGTGCGCTGCTCCAATTCACAATATATAACTATATGAAGAATAGCCAGCGGCCATGCATGCACAGTGCGCTCTGTTCTAGAAACAGGTGTGGGTTCCAGAGATGGGAACTACACCTATTAGATACCCATGTATGAGATGGACCAACCCCTTTAATGCTTCAGCAGACCAAGACATTTGGTCGGAAAAATCTGGGCAAGGCCCTCTTCTGTTCCAGCATGACTGTGCCCAGTGTACAAAGCAAGGTCCAAAAAGTCATGGTTGGGCGAGTCTGCAGTTTTGTTGGTACTATTTTAGTGTACATATGATTTTTAGTTGCCCTATATTACACTTTTTGTGAGGCAATGTAACAAAACAGTAACAAAATTCAGTTTTACATAATAAAATTATTTTTAAAAATGCTTCATTTTTTTTTTGTGTTCCCACATTCTGAAAGCCAGAGTTTTTTTTGGGGGCGATTGTCTTACATAGGGGCTAATTTTTTTGCGGGATGACGGTTTGATTGCCACTATTTTAGCATGCATATGACTTTTTGATCGCTTGCTATTACACTTTCTGTGATGTAAAGTGACAAAAAAATAAATGGCTTTTGACAGTTTATTTTTTACGGTGTTCACCTGAGGTTAGGTCATGTGATATTTTTAAAGAGCAGGTTCTTACGGACACGGCGATACCCAATATGTATACTTTATTTACCTAAGTTTTACACAATAACAGCATTTTTTAAACAAAAAAAAAAAGCCATAGTTTTTTGTTTTTTTGGGGGGCGATTGTCTTTGGTAGGAACTAATTTTTTGCAGGATGAGGTGACAGATTGGTACTATTTTGGGGGCATACACCTTTTTGATCGCTTGGTGTTGCACTTTTAGTGATGTAAGGTAACAAAAAATAAAAGTTTTTATTCTAAATTTATTGACGGTGGTCATCTGAGGGGTTGGGTCATGTGATATTTTTATAGGACTGGTCATTATGGACGTGACAATACCTAATATGTATACTTTCTTTTATTTAAGTTTTACATAATATTTTAAGAAACAAACAAAAATAAAATCATGTTTTAGTGTCTCCATATTCTGTGTCAGCTTTTTTAAAAAAAAATTGGGTGATTGTCTTAGGTAGGGTCTCATTTTTTGCGGGATGAGATGACCGATTGGCACTATTTTGGGGTGCATTTTACTTTTTGATTGCTTGGTATTACACTTTTTGTGATTTAAGGTGACAAAAAAATTGCTTTTTTGTGGCACATTTTTTACGGCGTTCACCCGAGGGGTTAGGTTGTGATATTTTTATATAGCTTGTTGTTAGACGCGGTGATACCCAATATGTCTACTTTTTTTGGTTTTATTTATTTCACTAACACAATAATAGCATTTTTTAAACAAAAAAAGATTTTTGTATAACTTACCAGTAAAATCTCTTTCTCGCTCTTCATTGGGGGACACAGAGACCGTGGGTATAGCTATGTCCTCTAGGAGGCATTGACACTAGTAAAAGCTGTTAGCTCCGCCCCTGGCAGCTATACCCCCTCCAGCCTGGAGAGAGAGCTTCAGTTTGTGTACAAGCAGTAAGAGAAGCAAGACAACCAAAGAAAAACACGTGGAACACCAACTATAGCAAAAGATCAGACGGGGTTCAAACCAGCAACAGCTACAACTGTGGTTGAACAACAATACTGGGTGGGTGCTGTGTCCCCCAGTGAAGAGCGATAGAGATTTTACTGCTAAGTTATACAAAAATCTCCTTTTCTCGCCCATATTCATTGGGGGACACAGGAACCATAGGACGTCCAAAAGCAGTCCACAGGGAGGGAAAAACCACAGACCCATGGAAGCAAGCATCCCTGCAGGCATCTAAGAAACTGCCGCCTGCAAAACCACGCGGCCCGATGCAAAGTATGCACCTGGCAAAATCTTGTGAATGCGTGTAAGGAGGACAAGTAGCTGCCTTACACGACTGTGCAGCCGAAGCGCGATTCATCAGAGCCCAAGATGCGCCCACCGCTCTGGTGGAGTGAGCCGTGACACCTAAGGGCAGAACCCTGTCTCGGGTGCGGTATGCTTCAGCAATTGCAGACCAAATCCAACGTGCGATTTCCACCTTGGAGGTCGCCAATTCCTTGCGAGGACTCTCCGGAATGACAAAAAAAGGGAGTCTGTACAGCGGAAGGGACCGGAGGCTGCTAAGTAGATCTTCAAAGCTCTGACAACGTCCAAAGGACGGGGACACAGTGAGGGAAGGAATTTCTTCATTAATATGGAAGTCAGAGACTACCTTTGGAAGAAAAGAAGGGACAGGCCGGAGAACCACATTGTCCCTACGAATAACCAGGAAGGGTTCTCTGCAAGAGAGCGCTGCCAACTTGGACACCCGTCTAATGGATGTGATAGCAACCAGGAAAAAAAAAAAAAAAAAAAAAAAAAAAAAAAAAAAACACCTTCCAGGACAGGAGTCTGAGCGAAAACTCGCGCAAGGGCTCAAAGGGGAAGCTTGGAGCGCTGAAAGGTCTAATTCAGATCCGAAGGCGTTAGAGGCCGGTACGGAGGAACCGTATGTGCCACTCCCAGAAGGAAGGTTCTTACAGGCCCTAGGGGGCCAGAGGACGCTGGAAAAAGATAGAAGCGCCGACACCTGAACCTGCAAAGAACTAAGGGCCAGACCAAGGTCCAACCCTGATTGAAGGAAGGATAGGACCCTAGGGAGAGAAAAAACAAAGTGGGGGAGTGTTCCGGTTTCCCCCAAAAAACAGGAGGACCTCCAGGTCCCGTTATAGATCCTGGACGATGCAGGCTTCCTGGCCTGAATCATAGTGCGGATGACATCCACCAAAAAAACCTCTTCGCATCAGAATGGAGGTTGCAATTGCCCCGCCGTCAACAAAGAGACCTTAAATGCTCATGAAGACCGGACCCTGAAGAAGGTCGTCTCTGAGTGGCAGCGACCAAGGGACGTCTCCTAGAAGGAGAACGAGGTCGGCATATCACGCGTGACGGGGCCAATCCAGAACGACTAGGATTGTCGGAATGCCCTCCATCGTGATCTTCAGTAGAACCCTGAATAGGAGGGGGGAGAGAGCACGTAGAGGAGGGAGAACTCCTGCCAAATGGAGATCAGGACATCCACGTCGCATGCTTCCAGATCTCTTGCTCGGGATAGAAGGGTGGAAAACTTTGTGTAGACACAGTTAGCACACCCAGGACCAATGGGAAGGATTCCCTGTAGAAGAAGGAGGGATGTGGTGGGCGCCGCAGCCCACCAGTCAGGACCAAACATGTCTGGAAGGGAAGGCCACAACGAATACTCTGTGCAATGCAGATGAGGGAAGGCAGTAATGTAGGAGCTACTAAGGCTTGCGGGGTGGCTATGAGCCTTAAAATCTCTACCTGGAAGGGCGCTGAACAGGAGCAACTGGCAAGCTAACGCCAGGGCAGGACCCCTACCTGAGGGGAATGTCCCATTGCAGCGTCGATGGACTCGAGCCTTAGCGTAAAATCTGCCCCAGTGAAGGAGAACTGGTTGTAGTAGCTAAACCAGAGTGCTAGCATAAGCACTTTCCCAATAAGGAGGAGTGGTGGATAGAGAATACAGAGTCAGTGAAAACACCCGACTCGGTGGAACGCACGCATCATATTAGTTCAATGGTGTACGCACTATGTATTGATGCGGACAAAATCATGACCGACTGGAACAGTGGAGGCCCATGGAGATGGGGGTCTCTAGGACACAAGTGTTGCTAGGTAACCCCCTGAAGACGGAGGAAGTTATAATCATGCCCAAAACCAGCACCAAAAAGAAGGAGGATACAATGTGGAATAGCCACCGTATCCACTGGCGGTACTCATATGCCACTAGATGAAGAGTACCGGGCACCCGCGGGTACTGTTGTTGCCACGTCCCACTTGCGAAATAAGATGAGGCATCCAGGAAGCCAGGCAAGGGAAGTCATACTGTATTTCTAACCCCCTACCCAGCAAAGGAGGGGGCCACCCGCAGAGGCCACCAAATTCAGTATTAGAAGAATCCGCCAGCTGCGAAGGAGCTGTGCAGTAAGCACCACAGTATGTAGTGGTAAAGCAATTACCACTCCCACAGTAGTAGCCAGCGCTTGCCCCGTCAGCGCAAAACTTGAGGGGAGGCCTGAAACTATCCCGTAGAAGCCATGGTTCAGCTGAATTGCGTCATCCCAAGATGCTCATTAGTCCCTCGCTAATGGATCACTAGTGGAAGGGGGTAATGCAACAGGAAGCACAGTGATGTGTAACACTCCGGCTATAGAAGGGATATCGAGACAGTCGGGACCAAATCCAATGGCAGTGGAATTACCCTACCTATGTAAAGTGGAATGGATACGGCAAGTACTAAGCCAGTGGTAGGGAAAATACTCCACCTGTGAAAGGGGGGGGGGGGGGGGGGGTCAATGCCTACAGCAGGAACTAGTGCATATGGCGAGTCCTGTACCCCATGGGAGTGCAATTATCGCACTTAAGTAAGGGGGTAATTCATACAGCACACGTTGCAAACAGTGACAATGTCATTGCACCACCTATGGAAGGGGCTAATGCAAAAGGCAGGTACTGAACCCCGTCCGCCACTGAAAACCAATGTTATGGAAGAGGACAATATAAAAGGCGAGTACTGTATCCCGTAGAAAGGCAATACTCCACATATGGAAGGGGGTAATGCATACAACAGTACTGCTGGCCACCGTAGACGCAATCTTGGGAGACTGCTTCAGGTGCACGTCAGACTGAATTAGTGATCGATTCCCCCCCCCCCCCCCCCGACTGACCCTCTCCGGGGAGGGAAGGTATGTCCGAGCATGACCCAGGGCGGAAGGGTGGGGGTGTGGAGATATCCACAGAGAAAGGATGTCCTACTGTGGTCCGCTTGCGCGTACGTCTACCCCTCAGTACCTCGCCCCTGGCAGTTGTGAACTGCTCAGGTGGGGGCTTATCAACCAAACTACCTGGAGGGTGGAATGGGAAGTCTAGAGGTCCATCCACTGGATTGCACAGGCGATGCATTATCAACCAAACAACCCCGGAGGGTGGATTGGTAAGTTCCAAAGGCCCTCCACTGGATTGCGCAGGTGGAGAATTATCAACCAAACTACCCAGGGGGTGGAATGGGAAGTCTAGAGGTCCTCCACTGGAATGCGCAGGCGGTGCATTATCAACCAAACGACCCGGGAGGGAGGATTGTGACGTTCCAGAGGTGCTCCACTGTATTGCACTGGTGGAAAATAATCAACCAAGCTACCCCGGAGGGTGGGTTGGGAACTGTCAGAGGTCCTTCACTGTATTGCGCAGGTGGGGAGTTATCAACAAAACAGCCGCGGAGGGCGGATTGGGAAACTACGAGAGGTTCTCACGTGTCCGGAATAGGGCACGGGCCCAGTTTGGTGCCGCAGTCAGAGTGGATTGTGACTGAGGAGAGTAGGGCCCGTATGGATGTAAACGTTTGTTTGTCTTTTTTATAAACTGGAATGCCTAGCCTCAAGTGGATAAGAGGCAGGCAGGGGTTAACTGTGCAATAAGAAAGCAATTTTTGCACTTCCCATCTATCACCTGATAATCCAGTGCCGGCCTAACACAAGCGGCTGGCCAGGAAGGGTTAAAAAGGACTTGAAGCCCAGGGGCGGTGCTGAAGGGGGCGGGGGACAGCTAGGCAGGAAGAATTCGCGCCAGCCCGCCCGCCTCCCCCCTCATACTTGTGGATGGGATAGTAGGCCGCGAAGCCGGGGCCTAAAGTTCTGATGCTCGGCCAACTGGGACCCTCCCCCTCTGTACTGAAGTCAGTCGGAGGGTAGAGGGACCCAGAGCGGGGCGCGACATGCACATCCCTGAAGACCGGGATGTTCACCCCCACGGGCCGGGAACTCGTGACAGCCGGAGGCCCCCATGCAAGTCTACCCCTCAGAAGTGCCTCACGGCACGAGTCTCCCGCAAGGGCTCAGGCGTCCGCGATCGTCAGAGGCATTAACCCTTTAGGAGTGGCGCCCGCTGAAAAGGACGGAATATGGCTCCCTCCCCCATTAGATATCGGGGAGCGGGAAGTCTCATCAGCTCCCCTCCTTGCCTGCTCGGCCACCCAATGTACCAGGAGGACATGGGATTAACCTCCTATGTGCCCGAGTTCACCATCGGCACAGGGGGGAGGGGAATGAGGGGGCCTGACTTCAGGGGTGCAGTGCTACAATAAGTGGAGCCCAGGCCCATTAACCCTATAGCCCCCTTAAAACCATTGCTGCCAAAGGGGGAGAGAAGGAGGGGGAAGAGGGTTAACCATACTTATCTAATCCGGTGTACTCACCTCATCTTCACCCTCCATACGTGGACCTGGAATGTCACCTTGTTCCAGCAGGGTCACCTCCTCAGCAGCTGGCACCGAAGTAGTCTGGCATGGCGGGAAGGTCTTCTCTTTGGCGGACCTAGGTGACCCTTCTGCTGGCGGGATGCAGGGGAGCGAGGCTGCCCTAGTCCACCTGGTCTTCTGGTGGGGGGGGGGGGAGGAGGTAGCGTGGCGAGCCAACGCTGGCGTGCTCCCCACAGGAGAACAGGGAGGTGAGGCGACCGCTGTCTCCCACCTAAGGTCTTGCCTCCTATTGACACTAGAAAAAACTGAAGCTCTCTCTCCAGGCTGGAGGGGGTATAGCTGCAGGAGAGGAGCTAACAGCTTTTACTAGTGTCAACGCCTCCTAGAGGACATAGCTATACCCATGGTTCCTGTGTGCCCCATTATATTTTAATGTCTCCATGTTCTATATTTTATTTTTTGAGCGCTTTTCTTGTGTAGGGGCTCATTTTTGGCAGACTGAGGTGATGGCTTTATTGGTACCATTTTGTGGGACATACGCCTTTTTGATCATTTTGTGTTGCCCTTTTTGTGATGTAAAGTGACAAAAATGGCTTTTTTCATTTTTTATGGTGTTTATCGGACTGGATGGATCATGTGATATATTTATAGAGCCGGTGTTCTGCCAGATCTCTATAGCTTGCCGAAAGTCTATAGCGGAAGTGACGTGGTGCGCTGCGCAAGTGCACTTCCACAAGTCATCCGAATCGTCTTAAAGTGACAGTGACCTCCAGTAAAATACAGCATCTACATTAATTTGTACCCTCGCGGGCTCGGCCTCGCTGCGCTCAGCATTTAGTAAAACTAACTCTATGCCGCCATTGATAGTAAATAAGGAAATGGATGGTAAAGAAAGAAGGATAGTCTCTTTCTTTACCATCCATTTCCTTCTTTACTATCAATGGCGGCATAGAGTTCGTTTTACTAAATGCCGAGCTCGCGACGGTACAAATTAATAAGCGCTGGGGAGAAGGGGGGTGGCAGCAGAGCTGTATTTTAATGGAGATGACTGTCACTTTAAGAAATCTATACCCTTAAGTGTGCGCACGCGCAGTGTGCATACTACTGCAGTGGAGGCTGCAGGAATGCTTCGCGGAAGTACGCTTACACAGTGCGCCACGTGACTTCCGCTATAGAGTTTCGGCAGAACACCGGCAATACTAAATATATCCATTTTATTTATTTTTTTCCTATTTTTAATATTTTTTCTTAATTGGGGGATTTTATTTTTTACATGTGAAACTTTTATTAAAAAAAATAATATATATTTTTTTATTTTACACTTTGTGTCCCCCATAAGGTCATACAAGACCTCTGGGGGACATTTGACTTCATTTTTTTTTTCTCCTGTAACTGGGGCTGACATGGTAGCCCCAGTTACAGGGGAAATACACCCCCCAGAGAGGCTGTACAGCACTATACAGCGCTGTACAGCCTCAGGTCAGGGCTGAAAGAGATCTGTAGAAGACCCGACAGCTCCTACACTCCCCCGGCCCCAGCGGTCACATGACCACCGGGCCAGGACAGGAAGTGCATAGCGCCTCCTGATCTGTATACAGCGATCTAGAAGGCAGGGACACTTGGGACTTTTCCCTGCCTTCTCTCAGGGTTGCTCCAGATCTGCAGCCGCACTATTAGCGTTCAGCTGCGATCTCTGAATGGACGTTCCAAAATATCCATTCAGAGTTGAACATCCACCCATAGGACGTTTATATCCTATGGTCAGATGTGGTTAATAAGTGTCATCTTATGACCTGTGAACGCAGGTGCAGGGAGTGAGGCTTTGTCTACATATCTTCTCAAGGTCATTTTTGGATTCTGACTCCTTTGTGTGTATGAGCCCCAAAGCTGTAACTCTTCAGGAAAGAAGCTCATCTTATTAGTTTATGGCGAGTCTGCAGACAGCCTGAGCATGCCAGCCCTGCCACCACTCTCCCTGTGGGCCTCCTTAGCACACCTGCACTGCCAACAATGGCCGAGGAGGCTGAAGGTCCCCAGCATCAGCAAGGAGCTGAAGTATTACTGCTCCATAGAAGCTGTCCCTCCACCAGCGCGACTCATAAATAACGCAAGCATAAAGTCAGCTGGGCAGAGGGAAGTCCATTCACAATCCACCGCCGTGCCCGAGCATGCATAGTACAATGCGCATTGTGGGCAGAGGCATACTGATATGGAGTGCGCATGCTTCGGTTAAGTAACTAGCCCGGCGGTGAAACGCACAGGCGCTGAATTATGAATGAAGACGAAAAATGACGCCACAAGAATACAGGTCTGGCCGGACGATACCGGCGGCGAGCACCAGGCACTTGTGATCAGTAATTTGCATATCTTTAAAACTTAGTTTTTGGCACTTTGGAGACTGAAAAACTAAAGCCAGGTACCATCATGGGTATGTATCCGCCTCCCACGTTATGTCGGTGACAGACTCCCTTTAACTTTCCCTACATGATCAATGCCTTTTTTTTTTTTCTTTATCTAAAGTGACAACTCCTTCAAGAGCGGATTTTCTTGTGCGAAATCCACAGCGTAAAACAGTCCCAGACGAGACTCTCACAGCAGTCACGTACATAGTGCGGTAATGGACTGCAGTGCAGATTGTGAAGTCCGCAGCATGTCATTCGTTTGACACGGATTTTGGCAAACCCGTGTCAATCCGCAAGTAACACATGAGGACTTTGGTGTGCAAACGCAGCAAAATCCACAAACTACGCAGCCATGTGCATGCGCCCTAAAAGGCAGCCCTTAGGACTTCTGTCAGCACCCAGACTGTCTCTGTAGTGATGGAATCAGCATCCCAACATATGGCCGGCCTGGGTACGATGCCATGGTAGAAGAGTATAATGTCTACAAGGCCCCATTCAGATGACCATATGGCCGCCGTGCCCGTGTTGCGCACCACAAACAGCAGCTCTGCATATCACTGGCAGCGGCCGTGCGAACTCCGTGCAGCGGTGCGGACTTATTGCCTTGAATGGTTCCAAGATCCGCAAGATACGGCAAAGGAAAGGACGTGGTCTACCTTTTGGGGTGAGGAGGCACGGACAGGCTTCCATGTGTTTCTGTGGGGCTCCGTTCCGGGCACGGCGGCTGTGCGGTTGTCTGAATGGGTGGGTCAGACACTGGTTTTACGTTCATAGAACAGGATGATGATGGGGGTTGTACTTCACTTACTTGTTAATATCCCTGCAGATATTGGTTCCAGAATACCCATCAGCAGGATTCCCACCGACATAAACCGTCCGTATTTGTGATGACGAAGCGTGAAGAGCGCCAGCAGCCCGGCAGGTATGTGAAAGAAGAGGGAGGAGACCAGTGCCCACAGGAAGACGCCATACCACATCTCTGCAAGAAGCCATCAAATAAGAAAGTGGCGTCAGGGACCGTACACAGAACCCCCCTACTACACCTTGTCAGCGCAACCCCAAGAGCAGGACGCGGCCAGCACCACGCGGGTGCACCCTATACTTACCCAGGTCCACACCCAGCACCAGGATGTGAAGGGCTGACAGACACAAGTATGGCCCCTGCACTGCATGTGGACCCTGCAGGGGGCACTCAGCACCACGTGACCACAACATCCCCAGAATGGCACCATAGAGCCACCGAACCACGTGACCAGCGCCACATGACCGCAGTTGTCAGGTGTAACGGCACTACGTCACCTAATAGACTGTCTGCTCACCCGGGAAGGCGCACAGGGCCGTAGGGCTAGGGCACACCGTCGCATTTCCGACCCGCGGGACTAGACTGAGGCTTAAGATCTGTTGCAGTAGCCCGGTCTCGCCTCCCGGGCCTCCTCCGCTGCTGCTGTCCATACTTCCGCCATCCACAGCGTCACAGGCCGCAGCGACTCCCCAGTGTCTCCCAACTCAACTTGCCCGGGCCTCTCATCCCTTCACACCGGGACAGGCAATACTGGCAACTTAGAAGCTTTCAGCCAATCAGCGAACGGGGAGGGGCTCTCTGACTGGACATACTCGTCAGTGAATGGATGGAAGTGGTGTCAATCATCTGCTCAGCCAATGACAGACTTGTTATCAACGTGGAGTATGGCAGTGGCGTTTTATTTGGCTTGCTGACGTGCTGTCACGCATTGACAAGCGGAGGGCCGCTGGGCCGCCATATTTACGTAGGGTAGATGGCTCTGCGCATGCGTAGCTTTTTGGGTTCAGCATAGGAAGGCTTAACAATGGGAAACAAAAGGAAATGGTCATTTATGAAGGCTCTACAGTAGGTCCATTAGTTTAGTGCAACTACTGGAAAAACAGTCAAGATAAAAATATCATTTACTGTAGTATGAAGATGAATAACGATTATTGTGAGTGGCTGGAGGGTGTGTTAAGACTAATTGTAGACCACCCTATACTTTTGTGACACCCCCTGACGCATACCTGCTTGTGAAAAGATCCAGTCAAGATGTATTGGGGGAGATTTATCAAAAACTGGCTTAGTTGCCCGTAGTAACCAATCAGATTCCACCTTTCGATTTCCAAAGGAGCTCTGAAAAATGAAAGCTGGAATCTGATTGGTTGCTACGAGCACCTACGCCAGTTTTCCTTTACATCAGTTTGAAAAGTCTCCCCCATCCAGACCCTTTAACCCCTTAAGAACATGGCTGCTTTTTTGCGAGGGTGCATCGCTGTATTTCGAAAGCCACTTTGTTGCCATAACTACGAGAGCTTGTTTTCCTACAGAATTTTAAAGGGTCACTGAGTTTTTAAAGGGGTTATCCGAGGATGGAAATGCCCCCCATATCCCCGGGCCCCTCACACAGATTCTAATTACCTGGTTCCCGCACCTCCACCGCTGCTTCTTCCTGTGCGCAGATGAAAACAACTGGTGTCGGGGGGAGCAGCCAATGGCAGACGGTGACGGGGACAACCCTCCCTTGCATCGCGGGTGACACTAGGGAGGCTTGCCCCCGTCACCGCTGTTTTCATCTGCGCACGGAGAGAAGCAGCGGGGACCAGGGGCGGTGCGGGGAGCCAGGTAAGTAGAATCAGTGTGAAGGGCCCGGGCGTATTGGGGCCATTTCCAGCCTCGGATAATGCCTTTAAACAGCTTCTGATATGTTGTGGCGACAGCAAAAGTTTTGATCGGCAGGGACAGAGCGCTGAGACTGTCACTGTTATGGGAGCGCTGTGGACGTCACTGTTATGGGAGCGCTGTGGATGTCACTGTTATGGGGGGACTGTGGACGTCACTGTTATGGGGGGACTGTGGACCTCACTGTTATGGGGGGACTGTGGACCTCACTGTTATGGGGGGACTGTGGACCTCACTGTTATGGGGGGACTGTGGACCTCACTGTTATGGGGGGACTGTGGACCTCACTGTTATGGGGGGGACTGTGGACCTCACTGTTATGGGGGGGACTGTGGACCTCACTGTTATGGGGGGGACTGTGGACCTCACTGTTATGGGGGGGGACTGTGGACCTCACTGTTATGGGGGGGGGACTGTGGACCTCACTGTTATGGGGGGGGACTGTGGACCTCACTGTTATGGGGGGGGGACTGTGGACCTCACTGTTATGGGGGGGGGACTGTGGACCTCACTGTTATGGGGGGGGGGACTGTGGACCTCACTGTTATGGGGGGGGGACTGTGGACCTCACTGTTATGGGGGGGGGACTGTGGACCTCACTGTTATGGGGGGGGGGACTGTGGACCTCACTGTTATGGGGGGGGGACTGTGGACCTCACTGTTATGGGGGGGGGGACTGTGGACCTCACTGTTATGGGGGGGGGGACTGTGGACCTCACTGTTATGGGGGGGGGACTGTGGACCTCACTTATGGGGGGGGGACTGTGGACCTCACTGTTATGGGGGGGGGACTGTGGACCTCACTGTTATGGGGGGGGGGACTGTGGACGTCACTGTTATGGGGGGGACTGTGGACGTCACTGTTATGGGGGGACTGTGGACGTCACTGTTATGGGGGGACTGTGGACGTCACTGTTATGGGGGGACTGTGGACGTCACTGTTATGGGGGGACTGTGGACGTCACTGTTATGGGGGGACTGTGGACGTCACTGTTATGGGAGCACTGTGGATGTCACTGTTATGGGAGCACTGGGAAAGTCACTGTTATGGGAGCACTGGGAAAGTCACTGTTATGGGAGCACTGGGAAAGTCACTGTTATGGGAGCACTGGGAAAGTCACTGTTATGGGAGCACTGGGAAAGTCACTGTTATGGGAGCACTGGGAAAGTCACTGTTATGGGAGCACTGGGAAAGTCACTGTTATGGGAGCACTGGGAAAGTCACTGTTATGGGAGCACTGGGAAAGTCACTGTTATGGGAGCACTGGGAAAGTCACTGTTATGGGAGCACTGGGAAAGTCACTGTTATGGGAGCGCTGTGGACGTCACTGTTATGGAAGCACTGGGAAAGTCACTGTTATGGGAGCACTGGGAAAGTCACTGTTATGGGAGGACTGGGAAAGTCACTGTTATGGGAGCACTGGGAAAGTCACTGTTATGGGAGCACTGTGGATGTCGATGTTATGGAAGCACTGGGAAAGTCACTGTCATAGTTGGCGGAATAACAAGTTGGTAGATAGGCGGTCAGAGGGAAAGGATGGGCGGGCGGAGGGTAGGAAGGGGCAGGGGGAAGCAATGAATAGGCTGAGCTAGCAGGGCACCTACGAGGGTTACGCCGCCCCTGGGCACTTGCGAGCCCTCATTTGCATATGTTATAAAGATCGTTTTTGATAGTTTTATAAGTCCAGGATTGATGCCAGAGGTAACGTAACGTAACGGGATTCTGTCACCAGGTTTGGGGCTATAGAGATACAGACATGCACAGCTAGATCGCCGCTAGCACGTCTGCAGTATATCTGTCCTATAGGGCTGTGTGGTTTTAATTTCTCTAAAAAAGGATTTTATAGATATGTAAATGAGTGTTAAATGTGTCCAAGGGGCTGTACTAACCTTACTTGTGCCCAGCCATGCCCAGCCTCACCCGCCTGTGAAGGAGCCCAGCACCGCCTATGTCTCCTCCTTTCATCAACTATAGATAGCCGTGAGCTTGCGCATGCGCAGTGCCAGTATAGTGTTCCTTCTCTGTGCTGGCATCAGCCTCAGGGAAAGAACTGCGGCTATCTATAGTTGATGAAAGGAGGAGACATAGGCGGTGCTGGGCTCCTTCACAGGCGGGCGTGGCTGGGCATAAGTAAGGTTAGTACAGCCCCTTGGACACATTTAACACTCATTTACATATCTATAAAATCCTTTTTTAAAGAAATTAAAACCACACAGCCCTATAGGACAGATATATTGCGGACCTGCTAGCGGCAATCTAGCCGTGCATGTCTGTATCTCTATAGCCCCAAACCTGGTGACAGAATCCCTTTAACTGTAAGCATGCTAGGGAGCTATGGGGAGCGTTAAAAAAGTGAAATGCTGATGAGACTCCCTTTAAAGGATTATCTTATCTTTATAAGGTAATGAACTGTAATAAAGCCAACTGTGACCAGTTTTCTATTGGAGGAGATGTATTAAAACTGGTGTAAAGTAGAACTGGCTTAGCCACCCATAGCAACCAATCAGATCTCACCTTTAATTTTTCAGAGCTCCTATAGAAAATAAATGGTCGAATCTCACTGGTTGCTATGGGCAACTAAGCCAGTTCTACTTTACACCAGTTCTGATAAATCTGTCCCAATATGGAAAATCTTCGCAGCTCTACCACCATGCTCCCCCTACATCAGGGATCAGCAACCTTCGGCACTCCAGCTGTTGTGAAACTACAACTCCCAGCATGCTTCTTACACTTCTGTGGGAGTTCAGAGAACAGCTAAGCAAGTGTGCATGATGGGAGATGTAGTTTCACAACACCTGGAGTGCCGGAGGTTGCTGATCCCTGCCCTACACAATACACAATATGGTTTTATAGCATGGTATCTCACTGCAGACATCAGCATTAATCACGCATGCGCCATAGTCAGGCTTGTGCCTAAACTCCATGAGCCGCAAGGGCCTGGTGATGGCACAAGGTCATGTGATATGCTAGCGTTTTTGAAGCAGCCGCGGCATAGCAGCAGAGTAATATCTCTACATCCCATGCGCTGCAGTAATAACGATTAGTAGCATATTACAAAAACAATAATAGCTATGGTGTTTAGGGTGAGGCGCATGGTCCTTTTAAAATTGCGGGGTTTTTTTTATGTCACGTGACCCTTTGACGTCGTACGGTCCATACGTCGCATAGAGTTTAGACTCAGAGAAGTCGCCTGATAATTCGAGCACGCGCTCTGAGAAGTCTCATTGCGCATGCCCAGTAGAATGACCCGGCTGGGTTGTGGGGCATGCGCAGTGCGGTGTTGGTGGCAGGTTACTGCAGTTCAGAAGGGCGTGCGGCGCCGAGTCCAGTACACGGTTATGTCTGACTCCGAGGACTACTCCTCCTCTGACGATGAAGATTACGTCCCCTCTGGTAGGTGCTGCCCCCGCGCGTCTGTGCATAGCAGAGCCACACACATCGTACAGAAGCCTTTGTAGAACGACAAGTCCCAGCAGACCGGAAACTGCCCATAGAGGGGGTCAGGCTCAGCATGTTCTGGAGCCTATGGTGATGTCATAGAGAGCCCTGAGCTCATTGTCTGATTGGGGACAGTTTTTACCTGTCACATCCACAGTAGTCACGGGGTGAACCATGGATGGAGAATGCAGCCACATATATCATAGCTCTCATGCACACAACCCGCTCTATTTTGTGGTCCGCAAAAAAAAAAAACGGATGACGTCCGTGTGCATTCTGTAGGTTGTGGAACGGAACAGCTGGCCCCTAATAGAGCGGTCCTGTCCTTGTCCGTAATGTGGAAAATAATAGGACATGTTTTATTTTTTTGCAGAGCGGAAATACGGAAACTAAATGCACACGGAGTAATCTCAAATTTTTTTTTTTTGCGGACACGTTGAGAACAATGTTTCCGCCTACGGTCCTCAAAAAAACCGAACAGACACGGAAAGAAAATTTGTTTGTGTGCACGAGCCCTTAGGGATGTGGAGCACGACGGATCCAGCATGACACACAATGTAAGGCCTCATGCACGCGTCCGTGCTCAAATCTGTGAAAAGGCAGTGCGTGATCCCTCCGTGTGTGATCTGTGTCTTGCTGTCCGTGTGCCATCCATGTTTTACGGACAATGCACAGCTGAAAAATAATTTCCTCTTAATGTTCTGTAAAACACTGATGTAACACAGATGGCGTCCGTGTTGCATTTTTTTTTTTTTCACGGACCCATAGACTATAATGGGCCTGATGGATCAAGATAAGACACTGATGTGTGAATGGGATGTGTGCTGTCCGTGGAGAACATGTACAGGACACGTCCGTGAATCACTGACGTGTGAATGAGGCTTAAGTCAAGGGTGCTGGATTCGTTTTCTTGGACACATGAGAAAACGGATCCGGTGCCCATTGACAAGCAACGGATCCGTCATGGCTATTTTACAGATAATACAATGGGATCCCTTCATAACAGATGCAGGTGGTTGTATTATCATTACGGAAGCATTTATGCTGATGCATGACGGATCCAGCAAAAACGCAGATGTGAAAGTAGCCTTAAAGGGGTTGTTCACTACTCTTGTGGACCCTCCAGCGTGGCCAGACCTGCGGTGGGAATCATACTTGCCTCATCCTCTGCTGGATTCCAGCGCCCCGAACCAACCACCCCCTCCCCCAAGTCTACTCCGGTCAACATCTGGTTTGACACAGGTCGTATGGTCTGTGGCGGTGATATGTCACCCATGCGTCACATGACCCAGTGACATATCACCACTGTAGCCAGTCCCTGGCTGCACGGACCACGTGGCTTGGGGAGACTTGAGACCTGCGGCACCAGAGAGGGAGCGGTAAAGCTGAAACCCACCAGTGGGGATCAAGTAAGTGTGTTTACCACAGCGGGTCCGGCCACGCTGAGGGGTCTTCAGCAAAAGTCCCATTTAAGGCTACACGTGACTGAAGCACAGTGGAAAAGTCCACTGTGATTTTTGCCACGGATATGGCTGGGGTGGAGATCCGCAGCACAGACTGACAAGCAGATTTCAAATGAGCAGCGCAAGTCAATTTATGCAGAGTGTGTGTGGATGAGAGTTCGTAAACCCCCCCCCCCCCCCCAGTCTGCCGGCTTTGTCATGTAGAAATCCGCAACAGAAAATTTGTAAACTCTCAGTCACACGAGGGCGTATCCTAAGGCTACGTTCACACTGGCATTTTGGCTTTCCATTTGTGAGATCCGTTCAGGGATCCCACAAGCGGTCCAAAACGGATCAGTTTTGCCCTAATGCATTCTGAATGGAAAAGGATCCGCTCAGAATGCATCCGTTTGCCTCCGTTCCGCCTCCATTCCGCTTTAGGGGCAGACACCAAAACGCTGCTTGCAGCGTTCTGATGTCCGTCTGATGAAACCGAGCCAAACGGATCCGTCCTGGCACACAATGTAAGTCAATGGGGACGGATCCGTTTTCACTGACACAATCTGGCACAATAGAAAAGGGTTCCGTCCTCCATTAACTTTCTATGTAAGTCAGGATGGATCCATTTTGACTTAGACTTGTTTTTTTTTTAAAGAATAATGCAAACGGATCCGTCCTGGCACACAATGTAAGTCAATGGGGACGGATCAGTTTTCTCTGGATAATACAACCGGATCCATTCTGAATGGATGCAGACGGTTGTATTATCTGAACTGATCCGTCTGTGCAGATCCATGATGGATCCGCACAAAACGCGAGTGTGAAAGGGGCCCGGCATGTGGAGGGGGTTTCTTGAAATTAGATAACCCCTTTAAGAAAAAAACACTGCAAAAATTATGTTTGTCCAATAGACTTAGATGCAATATAAAAAAGCTGCAAAAATACTAGCTCCTAAAAAAAAAAAAAAAAAAAAAAAAAAAAAAAAAAAAAAAAATGCGACGCCTGATGCCACAAATTTGCTGTGGTGTTTTTTTTTACTACAAAGAAGCCATAGAATTCACTTGCGTTTTTTTTTTCACAACACAGGGCTTTATAGTGCTTTTTTTTGTCAGAGGTTTTTTTTCCTTACGGAGGAGGAGATGGGAGAAACGCCAGTGCTTCAGCATCTGGTGTTATTATCCCCTTAGTGATATCCTCCGGAAGTTGGTGTTAGGAGCTGAGCTTTGTCATAACTGTGTTAGGCCTCTTGCACACGGCCGTATGTATTTTGTGGTCCACAAAACTCGGATCCGCAAAATACCGATTATGTCTGTGTTGTACCCATTTGACACTTTGTAGTCAAGTATAGGACTCATTTTTTGTGGAAAGCGCACAGATCATCCGTGTACTTTGCGCATCTGTATGTCTGTTCTGCAAAAAGATAAAACAAGTCATATACTGGCCTGCAAAATGCGTACAGTGGACCCAAGTGAATAGGTCCGCAAAAAATGCGGATGCAACACAGATCCGCAAAACTGATACAGTCGTGGGCGTGAGGCCTTATACAACAATTTCCGCCAATGTCTGTGATGGGACTGAAAATAAAGTTAAAAAAAATTTAAGTATAAAAAAAAAAATCTACAAATTGAAATCGCCCCTTTCCCAATTTTACAAGTAATACAAATATGTAAAAATGTAAAAATCTTTGATACCGCTGCATCCGAAAATGTTTTGCCTCCAAGGCTTCCATCCCAAAAATTGTATCAAGACTCAGTCTTACTTTTAAAAAGGACCTGCCACCGCTCCTGACATGCCTGTTTTAATAGCTCCATGTATTCCCCATGTAGTAACAATTCTGGAGCATCTATTCTTATGGCTCCATGTTGTGCCGCTCCTGTATTATTTGAACTAGAAGTTCTGAATGAATTGCTAGCAGTCTGCAGTAAGGGAACAGAGGGGAGGTAACCAGTTGGGGGGTGTCCCTTCACAGACTGACTCTATCCAATAAGTGCTGCCAACTGGTAACACCCCTCTGTACCTTTTACTGCAGAGTGCTAGCAATTCATTCATAACTTCTAGCAGGAATAATAAAGGAACGCCACAACATAGTCCTAAGAATAGATGCTCACGAATTTCTATTACATGGGGAATGCAAGTAGCTATTAAAGACGAGGCAGGAGGTCCTCTTTAAGTGTGTCCTCGGATATGATCCACTCCTCCTCGTCGAGAAACCTGAACGTGGACAGCCAGCCTCGTGATTGTACCATCGTTCTGCCATTATCACCACATGTAAATGGGCCCTAACCTGTAATAAAGCGCAGAACACATAACAAGTGTCTTTGTGTCTTAGGGGGAGAATACAGTGAAGACGATGTGAATGAATTGGAGAAGGAAGAGGACGGTGATGACGAAGAGCAAGAAGGTGGAGGGAAAAAAGAATCATGCAAAAATAAGGATAAAAAGAAGAATACGAATTCTGTTTTAGCAAGGTAAGCAGACCAGTGGCTCCACTATGGACATCGCCTTAGGATGGACTTCTTTTCCTGGAAATATGTGGCGTATGTCTGGTAAGCCCCCAGTAACCTAATGTGTGCAGTGTATCGTATACTGTGAAGGCCTCACACTGGTCTGTCGTACATCTTCCACCATAGGTGCTCCTTCACATAAGGGAGCGCTATTTTGAGGAGTCAGGGTTTCAATGTTCAGGCTTCTTGATGCAGTTATTGAAGCCAAAGGAACAGATCAAAACCTAAGGACACTTATAAGGCTACTTTCACACTAGCATTAATATTTTCCGGTATTGAGATCCGTCATAGGGTCTCAGTACCGGGAAAAAAAACGCAAAAGTTTTGTCACCATTCATTGTTAATGGGGACAAAACGTAACTGAACAGAACTGATGCTCCAAAATGCATTCCGTTCTGTTCTCATACCAGAGAGCAAACCGCAGCATGTGGAGTAAGATGGATCCGTCATGACCCACAATGCAAGTCAATGGGGACGGATACGTTTTGTCTGACACAAAAGAAAACGGATCCATCCCCCATTGACTTTGAATGGAGTTCATGACTGATCCGTCTTGGCCATGGTATAGATAATACAACCGGATCCGTTCATAACAGATGCAGACGGTTATATTATCAGTAACGGAAGCGTTTTTGCCATTAGCAGGTTAGATTAGCATATCAACACATGGTACAGACCTGTACTTGCGTGTCGGCACATGACTGGTCCTTATGTTGGTACATGGTTTACCTGTAGTCAGTAGATATCCTGTGACAAAGAACTTGATATCTGAAACGCGTAAGGCTACCTTCACATTAGCGTTTTTGCGGATCCATTATGGATCTGCAAAAAAGCTTCCGTAACCATAATACAACCGCATGCATCTGTCATGAACGGATCCGGTTGTATTATGTCTTCTATAGCCATGACGGATCCGTCTAGAACACCATTGAAAGTCAGTGGGGGACGGATCCGTTTTCTATTGTCAGAGACGGATCCTTCTTGCTCCGCACCACATGGCGGACACCAAAACGCTGCAGGATGCGTTTTAGTGTCCGCCTCCAGAGCGGAATGGAGACTGATCGGAGGCAAACTGATGCATCTCAGAAACTGAAAGACAAAACGCGAGTGTGAAAGTAGCCTAAGACTATGGCTGCTCTCATGCCGTCACATTTTCTCGGAAATCCAATAAATGCTTTAATCTAGAAGTGCTGGGGAAAAAGTAAATTTTCATGTGGATTTTGATT
Source organism: Bufo gargarizans (assembly GCF_014858855.1). Taxonomy (NCBI): domain Eukaryota; kingdom Metazoa; phylum Chordata; class Amphibia; order Anura; family Bufonidae; genus Bufo; species Bufo gargarizans. The sequence continues at coordinate 81,402,356 of NC_058089.1, forward strand.
TCCAAGCCGGCAATCGCTACCAACCCTCTGAAGTAAGAAACGTCCGTCATGGCATCAGAGGGAACGTGGTCTGCTCTTTCATCATGTACACCACATTTAGCTTATTAAATTTCCCCCAATGTTTTCTTTTCCCATAGAAAACGGAAGAAAGGTGTGCTGTCCCTGAACTTAGAAGAAGGCCCCGGGGAGAAGGAGGACAAAGATGATAGCCCAGAGGAGGACGATACAGGGACATTTGATGAGTTGAAAAAAAAGAAATTGGAAGAGGCAAAAAAGAAAAGAGAAGAAGATCTGTGGTCAAGTTTTCTTTCTGATGTTGGGAAGCCACCAAAAAATCTACCTACTGTTCCTGTAGCCCAGAATAACCAGGTGATGTTGGCGTGCCATGCTCCACAAAGTGTCGTCTACAAACAAAGCAATGTTCGGCTATTTGTAGTGTATACTAATTAAAGGGGTTGTCCGAGTGATAAAAAAATAAATAAAGCACTGTAAATCTATGGGGTACATAACCTTATATCTTATTACATGGTTTCTTAAATGAGTTAACATCCTTTATATCATGTCACCATTCAGAAGGAGGTAGAAGCAAAGAAGAAAGATGTCACCCAGTCTTCAAAGGAGGATTCTGAGAGAGAGAACAACTCCAAAAAACTCACCATTACCAAAGTGTTTGATTTCGCTGGGGAAGAAGTCCGGTAAGTATCTCTGCTTTACTTGGTCAAACTCTGCAAGAAGTAGAATGTGGCGTGATCTCTTAGAGTGCAGGGATGTCAAACTCGTGGCCCTCCAGCTGTTGCAAAACTACAACTCCCATCATGCCTGGGCATACTACAGCTATCAGGGAATGATGGGAGTTGTAGTTTTGCAACATCTGGAGGGCCATGAGTTTGACATCCATGTCTTAGACCTTCATATAGACTTCTGGGATTGTTAGCCATCTTCATGCATTACCTTATGGGGCTAAACAATAGTTTTACTACTTCTCCATTTTGGTCACTGACCTTTATTACTGTGACGTAAACCCTCTAGCTTCCCTTAGATGTGCCCTGTAGATCCACAGCTCTGCACTGCTCTTCTGTTTATGGAGGTGTGGATTTGCCTGCAAGTGACCATAGAGTAGGAAGAACACCATTAAAGGGCATCTGCCACTAATAACACTTGCCCACAGAAGAGGGCATAAGAGTTTGATCCCTGGGGGTCCTACGGATCACAACAATGGGGGGTCTGCAAGTGCCGCCAAATTGCCCCATGTGAACAGATTGGTGATGCACATGTGTGTCCTCTTCTTCATGCACTCAGTTCGGCGGAACTTGCAGACCTCCATTCTTGTGATTGATCAGGGTCCCATTGTATGGACAGGAATGTCAAAAGTGGCACGAAAAACAGCTTTATCTCAAGTTTTTTCATATACTACTTTGAATTCCACTATATAAATTCCATATTGACCAGGGGAATGGGATCGCTCTCATTTATTTCCTGGATGAATAAAAGAGGAACAACACGTGTAAGAATAGATGCTCCAAAACTGTTATCACATGGGGAATACAAGTAGTTAGTAAAATGGACGTATCAGGAGAGGGGGCAGGTCCTCTTTAACCACTTCACATCCGTCCATAAGATATAAACTTCCTGTGGGTGGATGTTTATCTCTGAATGGACGTTCTGGAACATGCATTCAGAGATGGCGTGGGGCCCCCTGTCAGACAGTGACAGCAGGCTACCCCAGAGAGAAGGCAGGGACAGTTCCCAGGTGTCCCTGCCTTCTAGATCGCTGCATACACAGCGCTCAGTAAGTGCTATGCGCTTCCTGTCCCGGCCCGGTGGTCATGTGACCGCCAGGGCCAGGAGAGTGCAGGAGCTGTCGGGTCTTCCACAGATATCCATCAGCCCTGCACTGAGGCTGTACAGCGTTGTATTCTGCTGTACAGCCTCTCTGGGGGGTGTATTTCCCCTGTAACTGGGGCTACTATGTCAGCCCCAGTTACAGGAGAAATCAAGAGTGGGGGAAAAAAAAGTTAAGGTAAATGTCCCCCAAAGGTCACGTATGACCTTATGGGGGACGCAAAGTGTAAAAAAAAAAAAAACAGGCAGCAGCGACAGCCGTTTCGCCCAAAAAGCGCTTAGTTTCGCCTACAAAGCGCTTCCTCTGGCCACAGCTCACCAATCAAGCACACCTAACACCTTTTATAGGTAAATGCACTAGGGGCGTATACCCACTCCATCACTTCTCGTCCACAACGCGGCTCAAGTGTGTGGCGCTGCTGCGATTGCGCTCACCCACCGCCGCCACACACGATTGAATTTAAAGTGTGTACTTTAGTGGTGACACAATCGCTAACCCGCCGGATCACCATACACCGCGTATTGGTGGGTTCGATCCCGTTCTGTGCCATCCGCCCATCACTCTGCAATCAAGCAGTATATTTACATCAAAGACATCAGGACATACATCAGGTGATATTAAAAACAATAATTAACATTGAGCAGATCCATAACAAATGATTACAAAAATATGCTTAAGTCTATTTTTTTTCATTTATCCCAAGGGGGCTCATAGCATTGGAACGCAGGATCCACCTGCCTTCCCTTCTAAGAAGTTCACGATCCCTATCCCTTCCCCTTTGAGGGGTTGGAACAACCTCCAGACCAGCAAACCGTAAGACTCTACTGTCTCCGCCGTGTACCGTGCGGACATGTTCTACTAATCGTAGGACCCCTTTTGCCTGAGGTAATTGATCCCACATGTTCACGGAACCTTTCAAATAGACAGCGTATGGTCTTACCAATATAAAACCTACCGCACACACACAGTACTAGATAGACAACATAGCGACTTCTACATGTTATCAGTGTGTTCACTCTATGAACGAGACCAAAGACCCTTGTAAATTAAATTTACAAAAGGAACAACTTCCACAACGTTTATTCCCCTGTGGACGCCAACTATTCAGCCATGTTTCCAGTTTTTTTTTTGTTATGGATCTGCTCAATCCTCATTATTGTTTTTAATATCACCTGATGTATGTTTTGATGTCCTTTTATGAAGTAGTACTGCTTGATTGCAGAGTGATGGGCAGATGGCACAGCACGGGATCGAACCCACCAATACGTGGTGTATGGTGATACGGCGGGTTAGCGATCGTGCCACCACTAAAGTACACACTTTCAATCAGGGCTGTGGAGTCGGTAGATAAATGCTCCGACTCCTCAGTTTTTGGTACTTCCGACTCCTCTGTATTTAATATGCAAATTTATTTTCTACATTTCTTGAAGGAAAGAAAAGCAACACACATGTCATTACCACAGAACTACTAGGAAACTGCTCCCTTCTCCTTTGTGTGCTGATCTTCTGCTGAAGATAGGGCAGTGGGAGGATCCAGGAAGGGGCAGGGGAAGGGGCATTTATTGTAAAACATGATTTCCCGAGTAGAATCCCATAGTCATGTTTAAAGTTTAAGCTAACAATCTGAGTTTACAAGTTTTTATAGCCTTAGCTGAATGACAGCAGTTTTTCAAATGGTTCACAGCTTCAGTCTTGAACTATTGATTATCCATTCCCTTCACTTATACAAGTGTCTAGTCCTGCAAAAAACATATTTACTTAATCAGTTATCAGTGAGAGGCTAGGTTAACCATGGGCGTTGCGTTCCCTGTAACAGTGGAACACAACACAATGGAAAGTATAAGTATTGCCGCTCCTTAACTGTGCGTTGCGTGCCATATAGTGAAGCATATGAAAAGCATGCTTCTTCATGGTCACTTAACGTGTTCGTTTTGTGGTAACGTGACGCACTGCATGCATTGGCCTTTATTCTTACAGTAGAGAAGTACCGTATTTTTCGCAAAAGTGGGGGAAAAATAGCAGTGCGTCTTATGGGGCGAATGCTGCGACCGTCCGGTGAATAGGCTGAGAGGGAGGAGGGGCTGGGGGCCGGCATCTATTTCTGTAATGGCAGCGGGGCCCGGTGCAGTCACTGTATTCTACTACACCGGGCCCTGCTCACTGTAGTATACGGTAATCATATCTAACTTGTGGGTATTGTTAAAGTATTCCAATCATCTTAAATCTAGCGCTGTACTACTTACTAACTTCTTGGCAGTCAGCAGGCCGGGTGGGCGCTCGTAGCGTAGCTCACTACGTCATGCGCCTGCTCCGCCCACTTTATGAATGAAGCAGTCACCGGGCCCCGCTGCCATTACAGAAACAGATGCCGGCCCCCATTCACTACACAGGAACACTGTTATGGGGATGATTTGTGGATGACACATAAGATAAGATGCTGTATATGTGCCATCCACAGATGCCCCCATAACAGTGCCACCCACAGACCACCATTAGTTCAAAACCCACCAAAAGCACACCTTTTGGTTCAAAATATATTTTTTCTTATTTTCCTCCTCAAAAACCTAGGTGCGTCTTATGGGCAGGTGCGTCTTATAGGGCGAAAAATACGGTAATTAATTATAACTTTTTGTGAATTGGGACATTTAAACTTGCTTTTTTTTATTTTTTTTATTCCAATTTAAATCTAGTAGGAGTCGGTTCATTTTTTGTCGACTCCTACTCCAGGTACCCAAAATTGCCTCAGACTCCACAGCCCTGCTTTCGATTCAATCGTGTGTCGCAGAGGTGGGTGAGCGCGATCGCAGCAGCGCCGCACACCGGAGCCACGTTGTGTACGAGAAGTGACGGAGTGGGTATACGCCCCTAGTGCATTTACCTATAAAAGGTGTTAGGTGTGCTTGATTGGTGAGCTGTGGCCAGAGGAAACGCTTTGTGGGCGAAACGGCCGCCGCTGCTGCCTGTTTGTTTGGTTGCACTATATCGTGTCTGCTCCCGACCCGTGGTTAATAAAGTAAATGAAAACGTTGATCGGTGAGTGCCGCCGGAGTATTTTCTTCTATTATATGTCTATAAATTTATCACATGGACCACCCCGTCCGATAAACAACATATAAAATAAAAACTGTAAAAAAAAAAAGCAATTTTTGTCACCTTACAACCCCAAGTGATCAAAAAGGCGTATGCTCCCCAAAATAGTACCAATTAAACAGTCACCTCATGACGAAAAAAGAGACCCTACCTAAGACAATCGGTCAAAAAATAAAAAAAGCTATGGCTCTCAGACAATGGAGACACTAAAATGTTTATTTTTTTTTCTTCAAAACTGCTATTATTGTGTTAAAGTGAAATAAATAAAAAAAAGTATACATATTAGGTCTCGCCACATCTATAAAATCCAGCTCTATAAAAATATCGCATGACCTAACCCCTCAGGTGAACACCGTAAAAAAAAAAAAAAAAAAAAAAAAAAAAGTGCCAAATTTTTTTTTTTTTGTCACCTAACATCACATAAAATGCAACACCAAGCGATCAAAAAGGTGTATGCCCCCCAAAAATAGTAGCAATCAAACCGTCACCTCATCCTGCAAAAAATGAGACCCTAAGACAATCTGCCATAAAATAAAAAAGCTATGGCTCTCACAGACTATGGAGACACGAAAACATAATTTTTTTGGTTTCAAAAATGCTATTGTGTAAAACTTAAATAAGAAAAAGTATACATACTAGGTATTGCCAAGTCCGTAACGATCTGCTTTATAAAAATGTCACATGACCTAACCCCCTCAGGTGAACGCTGTAAAAATAAATAAAAACTGTTCTAAAACAACCAAGTGAAATAATGAATGATAAAGAAAATCATATGTACCCAAAAATGGTACCAATTAAAATGTCAACTCCTGCAAAAAAACGAGCCCCTGCACCAGACGATCGGCAGGAAAATAAAAAAAATATGGCGTTCAGAAAATGGAGATACAAACTTTTTTTTTTTTAAACTGGCACCTTATCCCGTATTTTCAAAAATGAGGCCTGCTTTTGGGAGTTTCTACTGTAAGGGTGCATCAGGGGGGCTTCAAATGGGACATGGCATCTAAAAACCAGTTCGGGTAAATCTGCCTTCCAAAAACCGTACAGCGCTCCTTTTCTTCTGCGCCCTGCCGTGTGCCCTTACATCAGTTTACGACCAAATGTGGGGTGTTTCTGTAAACCGCAGAATCGGGGTAATAAATATTAAGTTTTGTTTGGCTGTCAACCCTCGATGTGTTAAAGAAAAAATGGATTAAAATGGAAAATCTGTCAAAAAAGTGAAATTTTTAAATATCTCCATTTTCCTTTAATTCTTGTGGAACACCTAAGGGGTTAAAAAAAGTTTGTAAAATCTGTTTTGATTAACTTGAGGGGTGTAGTTTTTACAATGGGGCCATTTATGGGGGGGGGTTCCACTATGTAAGCCTCACAAAGTGACTTCTGACCTGAACTGGTCCTTAAAAAGTGGGTTTTTGAACTTTTCTTTAAACAATTGAAGAATTGCTTCTAAAATTCTAAGCCTTCTAACGTCCTAAAAAAAATTAAATGACATTTCCAAAATGATGCCAACATAAAGTAGACATATGGGGAATGTTAAGTAATCATTTATGAGGTATCACTTTCTGTTTTAAAAGCAGAGAAATAGAAATTGTGAAAATTGCATTTTTTTTTTTGTTTTTAAAAAACCTTTGGGTAAATTTTTGATTATTTTGTAAATAAAGGTGAAATATATAGACTTAAATTTACCACTGTCATGAAGTACAATGTGTCGCGAGAAAACAGTATCAGAATGGCTTGGATAAGTTAAGTGTTCGAAAGTTACCATATAACGTGACACATGTCAAATTTGCTAAATTAGGCCTGGTCAGGAAGGGGGAAATGGCCCGGATGGGAAGTGGTTAATAACCCTTCACAAAGAATATCCAGACTCCGTTCATGAGGAGAGTGCTGCCATGTCCTCCAATGACTGCCATCATGCCAGTGTGAGGAGGGGGAACGCTCAGGACTGTGGCATATTCTTTGTAGAGGATTATTGGACAATTGGCACAATATCTTTTGGTCATAGGGGGACAGGATCATATCTTAGAGGTTTTTCAAATGGTAAACATATAGCTCAGTTAACCCAAAATGAAATAAATTGTCAATTCTTACAATTATCTGTAGGATTCTGCTCCAGTCCTCCTCCGCTGCTGTAGAGGATATCTTCACTGGCTAATCTCGACCCATGCACTGTGATGTGCCCTAGGGGCAGGGGATGTCCTAAGCTTCTGGAGGTTCTCAGAACTGGAGATGTTGGTCATGGAGGCATACTTATCTTATTTTTGAAGCAATACTGTTGAAAAGCAGTACAGTCACATTCTCCCAACCTGAAATGGCTAATAAACTGGAACTTCAGCTATAGTTTACAAGTCCTTTGGAAGTCCTGCAGTTTTAATTTTAAAATCCCTTGACTATCAGCGCTATGCATGATGGAAGTAGTCACTTTGAATATGGCGTCCGCTCAAGAACACAGCGGGTTCAGCCCCTCAGATGCCGTGGTTAATTGTGACCGCGACACCTGAGTAGTGTAAGGGTCCATTCACACGTCCGTAGTGCATTGCGGATCTGCAATACAGATCTGCACCCCCCATAGGAATGCCTATTCTTGTCCGCAATTGCAGACCTGAAAATCCGAGCATCCATTCAGTCCCCATAGAGAATGAATGGGTCCGCACCCGTTCCGCAGAATTGCGGAACGGGTTCGGACAACACTTGCGGACGTGTGAATGGAGTCTAAAATATGGGAGCCTCACGCTCTCGGGTCGTTAACACCTTCTCCTCGCAGAGATTGAGGAAGCTTTTAATTAGTGATGAACGAAGCAAGCTTTGGATGCTAAATCCGAAGTCGCTTCGTTCAAAACTTCGGATTAATACTGTACAGAGATCCGTCTCCGCACAGTATTAAAATGTATGGGCTCCGATGAGCTGAAGTCGGAAGTGACTTCTTTGAATAACTTCAGTAGTTGATTTTTAAAGTGTAAAACCACTTTAAAACTTGCGATACAACTGGTACGGCTCTGCAGTATTTACTTGAACAGACGAGCAGTCCCATAGAAGTGAATGGGGACGTAATTACACCTGCACACCCCTGCAATTATTGCGGCAAGCAGGTAAGCAGAACAGAGAAGGAGGCACTTGTATGAGCACTGCCTTTTCATTAAACAGCTGATCGGCGGGGGTGCAGGGAGTTGGACCCGTGCTTTTCTGATATTGATACCTATCCTGAGGATAGGTCATCAATAGTAAAAAGCGGACGACCCCTTTATGTTTAGTGTATGTTCTCCTATTTGTGGAGCCTCCTTGTATTGACCACTAGGGGGTGCAGTTGCACTATCAGTGTTGGGGAAAGCTGCTGTTCTGTTTCCTGTGTTAGCCCATGATATCATTGAGGAGGCCTGTTATAGGAACTGCTTGGTAAGAATCAGCTCATTCTGTCCTGGCAGATGCTCGGGGCCTCTTACAACAATCACAGTCTTTATTCCGTCTGCTGTAATGTTCATTTTAACCTCCTGCAATTGGGAGTTGTCTTGAGCGGGGCCCAGCTTTAAGAACAAGATGGAGCTCTGCCCTATTGCCATCTGATGCAATCATTGAGAGTGGGGCTCTCACAATGCCTATGCTCCCCTGGGATGCTCTTCAGAATTACCAGTGACGTGATGCTATAGGAAGATTACATTAATAAGCATTTCTTTTCAGGCCTTGTGTCAGGATCTCAGAGTTGTTCCTATATATTAAGTGACCCTAACCCCCCCCCTTCTCAGACCTGCAGCATTTCTAGGTATCTATTATCCACTAGTTATATATCTGCCACTCTTTACAGTAGGCTGGGAAGGCCACGTCAAGACTGTATGACACATTTAGATTGTAAGCTCTTAAGGATTGTTGGTTCACGTCCCCAGTGACATGTGACCTGTCACTTGGGGGCACCTCACTCCAGCAGCCAGTTATTGTCCTCGGCGGCACACCTGACCCCGTCCACTTTACAAGCAGGAAACCAGAGCGCAACGCACCAAAGGAGCCGGAACTGAGCAGCCGGGAGCAGGTAAGTATGCTTCCCTCCACAGGTCTGGTGGTCAAGGGAAGAGGGGGCTGCTTAAAAGGGACCTCTGAGGACAGCCTAAAGCAGGCATCCTCAAACTGCGGCCCTCCAGCTGTTGTAAAACTACAACTCCCACAATGCCCTGCTGTAGGCTGATACCTGTAGGCTGTTCGGGCATGCTGGGAGTTGTAGTTTTGCCACAGCTGGAGGGCCGCAGTTTGAGGATGCCTGGCCTAAAGTTTTGAAAGTTGCTGGCACTTATGTGACAATGTGCTGTCGTTTTGTTGGCCTTACAGTTCACTCATTGCAGTATGGTGGCAGGACAGCAGTGTATTTATGAGATACAGGCTCCCTCACCTACCTGCTGCTTTAAAGAGCTTTCCTTACACTGGAAGGAATGTTCTGTAAGTTCTACTAACCCAAATCCTATTGTCACGGTAGATGAGGGAAGCAAACAAAATTAAACAAAACAGCAGGCTAGGCCCCACAGCTAGGGAACAGGGAAAGGTCACCTCCTGACAATCCCTGAGCCTTTCCCTGACTGCTACCATCGAGATTTGTTCATGTAGGTAGAAGTGTTCATGCACACCAACCTAAACCCTGCTGCAACTGACACAAACCCTCAGCTAGGGAGCTGGCGAAAAGACAACCGGTTCCTTGCACAAGATGAAGGAATCAGCGTCTACCTAAGGCCTAGCCAGTACAAACAGAGGAGAAGGAAGGAAGGAGAACTTAACTGAAGACTAACTGGGAGCAGGAGATCCACCAAACACCAGCAGAGATCTCCAGGAGAAACCACAAGGGCTATAGTGAGAGGCAAGAATAAATAGCATCACTAACTAACTAATGAGCAGAACCTGTGAGGGGGTGCGATCCTGCCCAAAGCCACAACAAAGCAATCTGTCAGGTTCACGTGCAGCAAGTTACTGCTTTATGCTGTCACCAGAGGGCAGGACAGGTTTCCTTTTAAAAATGAAAAATGTAAAGAATGCAAAGACAAGACATAGTCTGTACATACATGTTGAGTGGTTCCCTTATTAAAGGGGTTCTAAAAATACCTTTGCCTTGTTCGTTTCAGTGCAGGGCAAGGGACCGCATCGGAGCAATACTCCAGTGCTCAACTTGGAGGGGCTGCCTGAGTGAAGAAGAGAATATGTCTGGGTTCAGCTCTGAACCTGGACAACCTGTTTTAATTGGTTCTGGGAAGACCATTGTAACTTGAGTCCATAACTCTATGGAAAACTAGTACAGTTGACCCCCAAGATACAATGACCTCAGGATACAATATTTTCAGCATACAATGGACTTTCATGGAACATCATAAGTTGAAACCAGACTGCATACAATGTCTCAGACCCAGATCAACCAATTAAGGGCGGGTTAACATCTGCGTTGTGAACTACAGCACTATAATCCGGTCACTGTATCCGGCATACATGCCGACTTTCAGATGGACAAAAAATGCTACCAGCAACATTCTTTGTCCGGCTGAAAGTCGGCATGTATGCCGGAAAGTAGCTAGATTACCATTACAGTGAATAGGGATCCGGTGGTGCACAGTGGTATCTGGCTATGCGGCAGCCTAACATGGCCATTGCTCTGGTATTGTTTGTCTGGTAGCTCGTCTTTACAGTACAGTGCAGTACTACGTGTCCTGTGCACCCTCTGTCTGTGTCAGGATGAGCCTCTCCTTTGGATGTCAAGTGAGGACGACTACATTTTATTTTTTGGGTAAACTGTATGCTATACAGACCCTGAAGAAGTTCCTGTCCTCATCATAAACAGTGAGTTACAGCTCCCAGCAGAAGTTATACAGTATGTAAGGACTTTCTTTATCTGTCATAGTTATCTATATGCTCATTTAAATCTTCATTTTCTCTTACCTTGGGGTGACGTTTTGGGGTTTTGTTCAAACCCCAGGACAATAGACTAAAAGACAAACTGCAATGACGCCAGAAGTCAGGTGGGAGGAAGACTGTCTCAGTTTTTTCCAGCCTGGGGGTCCATTTCTAAGATTAAGTGTAATAGAAAACGGATTCCGGCTGGAATTCCTTTTTCGTCTCGAAACCAAATGGAACGTTCAGAGTTATTTTTAATCTGAAGAAATTAAACCAATCCCTAGTCTACAAGAAATTTTGCATGGAGACTATAAAATCTACTGCGAGTCTCCTCTTCCAGGATTGCTGGATGGCAAGCCTGGATCTGGAAGATGCATATTATCATGTTCCAATCCATTCTTCCTCCCAAAAGTGTTTAAGAACAGCAGTCTGGGTTCAGGGGAAGTTGATGCACCTCCAATACAGGGCGCTTCCCTTCGGAGTATCTCAGACTCCAAGAGTCTTCACCAAAGTGGTAGCAGAATTAGCAGCTTTTGTAAGACTGTCAGGAATTACTCTGGTGCCCTATCTGGACGATTTCTTAATAGTCTCTCAGCAAAAGAGGGGCTAGAAAAAGATACAGAATTCCTCTGCTCCACTTTAGAGAACTTAGGATGGATAATGGGGCTGCAACGATTAATCGACGTTATCGATAATATTCGATAACCGGATTAGTTGTCAACGAATCCAGTTATCGAATAATCGGCCGATTAGTTGCTATGCGAGCGGGAGCGGGCGGTCAGGCGCTATGCCTGCGGGTCCTTGAACTTTAGATCACCGCATCTTTATTACCTTACAATGAAGCTCCAGTAACAGGCAGAACACAGATCCCTCTCCCCATAACAGCCCTGGCCCCGCCGCTCACAGCAGTATTCCTTAACCGGCAGTAACTTTTACTTTAAAATCGCTGCATCTTCTTTTACCTTACAATGAAGCTCCGGTAACAGGCAGAGCGGGCGGCGGCATAACGTCACTTAATCACGTGACACGCATGCTCCACCTGCTTCATTCATAAAGTAAGCGGAGCAGGCGCGCCACGTGAGTAAGTGACGTTATGCCGCCGCCCGCTCTGCCTGTTACTGGAGCTTCATTGTAAGGTAAAAGAAGATGCAGTGATTTTATAGTAAAAGTTACTTCCGGTTAAGGAATACTGCTGTGAGCGGCGGGGCCAGGGCTGTTATGGGGAGGGGGATCTGTGTGTGGGATCTGTGGATAACGCTGCTATGGGGGAGATCTGTGGATGACACATATAGCATAAGATGCTATATAGTGTCATCCACAGATCCCCCTCCCCATAACGGTGCAATCCACAGATCCCCCTCCCCATAACGGTGCACAGATCCCCCTCCCCATAACGGTGCCATGCCCAGATCCCCCCTCCCCATAACGGTGCCATGCCCAGATCCCCCCTCCCCATAACGGTGCCATGCCCAGATCCCCCTCCCTATAACGGTGCGTCCGATTCGAATTTTTTGAGGATCAGACGCGGCGGACCCTTTCATTTCTGTGGGGCCGAAATGCGCATGCTAATGAGTGATGTTCAGTGTGATAACATATTTCCCCCCCCCCCCCCCCCCCCCCCCAACAGCCATCTTTTAGACTACTTGCTGTGCTGTAATCTTCAAATTGTTGTCAGGATAACATATCTCAAGGAATGAAAGCGCATAAATTTACGCGTATAATGTACCATGGCTCTTCTGACAAGTCAATTTTTAGTAAATACCAGCATTCATTATGAAATAATAATTTTAGAGCACATTTTCTGAACTCTATTTTGTGCTGTTTCTCAGTTGTTCCTATTTGAAATGCATGAATGTTACAGCCTTAGTTTAAAGGGTTTCTACCACCACATTTTGACCTAATTAGCTGTCAGACACTAGCGATCTGCTAGTGTCTGCTGTACCTAACCATGCTAATGTAATCTCTTTCTCTGCATCGGTTACCCTAAAAAACAAAAACTTTTATTGCTATTCAAATGAGCCTCTAGGTGCTATGGAGGCGTCTTTTCAGCACCTAGAGGCTCCGTCTACTCACCATGTCTGCCGCCCAGCTCGTCCCTCCATCGCGGCCGAATTCTCGCGCCTGCGCCGTGTGCGTCTGTATTCGGCGCAGGCGCAGGGACTTGTCAGACCGCTCACTGCGCCAGCGCATCTCCATGGCGCCTGCGCATCTCGCCTGCGCATCTCCACTGCTTGAGGCCGAGCGTCGCCTGTTCCTGGGAGCACTCTGACGTCATTGGCGCAGTCGAGATGCCGGCGCAGTGAGCGGTCCGACAGTCACTGCGCCTGGGCTGAATAAAGACACACACGGCGCAGGCGCGAGAATTCGGCCGCAATGGAGGCTGTCAATCTAGAGATGGGTGGGCTGGAGGGACGAGCTGGGCGGCAGACATGGTGAGTAGACGGAGCCTCTAGGTGCTGAAAAGACGCCCCCATAGCACCTAGAGGCTCATTTGCATAGCAATAAAAGTTCGTTTTTTAGGGTAACCGATGCAGAGAAAGGGATTACAATAGCATGGTTAGGTACAGCAGACACTTGCAGATCGCTAGTGTCTGACAGCTAATTAGGTCAAAATGTGGTGGTAGAAACCCTTTTAAGAGTACTTTTTTTTTCATCATCTTTGCCAGCTCTCTGCAGCGCAGTTGTTTTCTTGCTGCCTGGGCTTGCCGTTAGCTGGATTACAATGTACAGTACTACAGTTCCCTTTTTAATTTCTGTAATCTTTTGTCCTAAACAAACAGTTTCTTCAAAGCTTACCAAAGCAATCAGCAGCTTTAATTTCCACTGTGTTCTTTCTCATCAGGGTAACAAAAGAAGTGGATTGCTCATCCAGGGAAGCCAAGGAATTTATCAAGCAGCAAGAGAAAGGACAATTGGGACAGAGTCCGCCACCTTCAAGGACAGTCACAGCAGCCAGTTCAGGGTGAGTTGTGCACCAGTGAGTGCAACATCTGAAAGTTGAAAAATGAAATGCACCTTTTACAAATACTCCCTTCTTCCCTACTGAAAATGAAGCCACACTCTATACACTTTTCTGTGGCCTGCTTCTTCAGAATGGGATTTAGGGAGACTGGTGAATGATATGAACTAGCGTAACCTAAACTGGGCTGTAAAGACATACCATGTAGTAAAGACAAATGCCCATACCGTTTTTCCTACGTGTACAGATGTACGGTACATACTTTTTTGTCTTAGCACATGGCGCAAGTATCCATCTCATCTTATTCCATAGCACCTTTTTTGGGTGCTTTACTCCTGGACAGGATTTCCCCTATGCGCTATAACTATGGGTAGAAAAGAATTGCTCAATGCTGAGACAGCCATTTCCTATTCTGAACCGAGCCCCTCATCCTCCCCTCTGCTCTGCTTGTCAGGTATTATGATCCTGAATACAGCGTATAAGAGCTGAATCTCTGTGGGAAAGGAGTTCATGAGGAGACATGAAGTTCAGAGAGGAGGATGGGGGTAATGGGCAGCAGCCCTTGTATGTAGTCTCTGTTATCACAGTCTGTCTTGTCTATCCTGTCTTTACTTAAAGTGGTTACCCCATGATTAATGTAAAAAATTTAAATCGGATATTGTATAGTACATGACAGTCTCTTTCTAACAAAGCTAGAACCAGCCCTGTACCTCACATAGATCCAGAGATCTCCCCATTCATTGTTCTGCAAGATTTATATCAAGCAGATAGGGAGAGCATGGACACGCCTCCTCTCCCTATCACAGCTCAGGAGGCAGTTGAAGGATGAAACTGAGCATGTGCGGCCATCTCAATGAGCAGGACAACGAAATAAGAAAAATAACAAACAGCAGGTGGCGCTATACAGATACATTTTATTGAATAACTCAGTGGCTATACAGAATTTTTAATTACATGCAATTACAAAAGTATTCAGATCCAGATGCCGGTTTGAAAACTGTAGAACATTTTTCGTGGGACAAGCCCTTTAATTCCTGGAGAACCCCTATAAGGACAAGGAAATCCTAGTACACAAGCGACAGATGCAGACATACGAAAAGGGACCACTGTAGATGGAGGAACTGTTTTTGTTTTTTCAGGCAAAATATTGACTTCACTTCCATCCACAGTTGTACAGCGCAGAAACCTTGTAACCTACTGCCCTCTTATCCACAGACCTAAAAGCATCTGTTGTATTCTTCACAAGATAGCGGCGCATCTTTTACTTCTACATATTGCACACGGGGCTCGAGAATCGAATCTGTTTTGATTTTTATGATTTTTATTTATAAAGTATTATTAGTGTTTATTTTTATTTTTTTTGCCGTATTCTTTCTGCTTTGTATGGTGGATAGGCGCACAACAGTTAACCTTTGAAACAGGATTGCCTATGACGTCTAGTGTAAGCAGAGTAAGGCTACTTTCACACTAGCGTTTGTTTTCCGGTATTGAGATCTGTCATAGGGGCTCAATACCAGAAAAAATGCTTCAGTTTTGTCCCAATTCATTGTCAATGGGGACAAAACTGAACTGAACAGAACGGAATGGTCCAAAATGCATTCTGTTCCGTTTAGTTGCGTTCCCACACCGGAGAGCAAACCGCAACATGATGCGGAGCAAGACTGATCAGTCATGACCCATAATGCAAGTCAATGGGGACGGATCCGTTTACTCTGACACAATAGAAAACGGATCCGTCCTCCATTGACTTTCAATAGAGTTCATAACGGATCCTTTTTGGCTATGTTAAAGATAATACAACCGGATCCATTAATTACGTATGCAGACAGTTGTATCATCAGTAACGGAAACATTTTTGCTGAACCCTGCCCAATCGCCCAAAAAATAAAATGGCTCAAAAACTATGGCTCAGAAAATGGAGACACTAAAACATCATTTTTTATTTTTTTTGTTTCGAAAATGCTGATATTGTGTAAAACTTAAGTAAATAAAAAAAGTATACATATTGGGTATCGCCGTGTCCGTAAGAACCTGCTCTATAAAAATATCACATGACCTAACCCAGTGATGGCTAACCTTGGCACTCCAGCTGTGGTGAAACTACGACTACCAGCATGCTCCATTTATTTCCACAGAGTTCTGAGAGCAGCCAAGCAAGGGGGGCATCTTGGGAGTTGTAGTTTTACCACAGCTGGAGTGCCAAGGTTAGCCATCACTGACCTAACCCCTCAGGTGAATACCGTAAAAATTAAAACTGTCAAAAAAAAGCAATTTTTTGGTCACCTTACATCACAAAAAGTGAAATGGCAAGCGATCAAAAAGTCATACGCACCCCAAAATAGTACCAATCAAACAGTCATCTCATCCCGAAAAAAAATGAGCCCCTACACAAGACAGTCGCCCCAAAAAATAAATAAAACTATGGCTTTCAGAATGTGGAGACACTAACTCTGGGTTCAGACCTGAGCGTTTTACAGCGCGTTCCTACGCGCTGTAAAACGCACAACAGGCAAGAACCAATGATTCCCTATGGGAATGGTTCTCACCTGGGCGTTTTACAGCGCGTACGATCGCGCTGTAAAACGCCCGACGCTCAAACAAGTGCTTGAGCTTTTTTTGGGGCGTTTGTCGCGCGTTCCCGCACATAGATATTCGGGAACGCGCGACAATGTGTGCACGCCTGTCTCTGTATGCGCGATTGTAAACGCCCGTACAATCGCGCATACAGAGCGCTCGTTTCAGAACGGTCAGGTCTGAACCCCCTGTTAAGCTTTTTTTTTTTTTTTTAAATTCTTTGTTATGTAAAACTGAAACAAATAACCCAAAAAAGTAGTCATATTTGGTATTGTCGCGTCCGTGACAACCTGGTCTATAAAAAGACCACATGATGTAACCTGTCAAATGAATGTTGTAAATAACAAAAAATAAAAACCGTGCCAAAACATCTATTTCTTGTTACCTTGCCTCACAAAAAGTGTAATATAGAGCAACCAAAAATCATATGTACCCTAAACTAGTACAAACAATACTGCCACCCTATCCCATAGTTTCTAAAATGGGGTCACTTTTTTGGAGTTTCTACTCTAGGGGTGCATCAGGGGGGCTTCAAATGGGACATGGTGTCAAAAAACAGTCCAGCAAAATTTGCCTTCCAAAAACCGTATGGCATTCCTTTCCTTCTGCGCCCTGCCGTGTGCCCGTACAGCAGTTTACGACCACATATGGGGTGTTTCTGTAAACTTCAGAATCGGAGCCATAGATATTGAGTTTTGTTTGGCTGTTAACCCTTGCTTTGTAACTGGAAAAATTGATTCAAATGGAAAATCTGCCCAAAAAGTGATATTTTTAAATGTTATCTCTCTTTTCCATTAATTCTTGTGGAACACCTAAAGGGTAAACAAAGTTTGTAAAATCAGTTTTGAATACCGTGAGGGGTGTAGTTTCTAGAATGGGGTAATTCCCTGAACTGGTCCTTTAAAATGTGGGTTTTTGAAAATTTCTGAAAAATTTCAAGATTTGCATCTAAACTTCTAAGCCTTGTAACATCTCCCAAAAAATAAAATGGCATTCCCAAAATGATCCAAACATGAAGTAGACCTATTGGGAATGTAAAGTAATAACTATTTTTGGAGGTATTATTATGTATTATAGAAGTAGAGAAATTGAAACTTGGGAATTTGCAATTTTTGGTAAATCTGGTATATGTGTATATGTGTGTGTGTGTGTATATATGTGTGTGTGTATATATATATATATATATATATATATATATATATATATATATATATTTTTATAAATAAAAAATAATTTTTTTGACTCCATCTTACCAGTGTCATCAGTGTCATGAAGTACAATATGTGACGAAAAAACAATCTCAGAATGACCTGGATAAGTAAATGTTTTAAAGTTATTCACACATAAAGTGACACTGGTCAGATTTGCAAAAAATGGCTTGGTCCTTAAGGTGAAATATGGCCGTGTCCTTAAGGTGTTAAATCGGGGAAAAAAGCGCTGCATGTATTTAATCTGCGACAAAGGCCCTCAACAGGGCTTTCAAAGCAGATGTTATCAAGCCCTAACATAGTTTGTAAAGGCTTGTGTCTATCCATTTCAGCCTATCATCCTGCAGTGATGATCCAGAGGAAAGCAAAAATACAACTGCAGGTCAGCGTTTATTAGTTGGATCCAGGAACCAAGGGTGGGGTTCTTTGGTGGTTTCCAATTCAAAAGGATTGTTTTCCTCCCATAGAACAAAAGTAGACAGAGCAACTTCCTTCCATATTTGGTAGGAACTATTTCTGTCACCAAACCCAGCAAACAGACTATAGGGGGAAAGTATCCCCGGGAGTCCCAGGCTGTGAGCTGTGCGCTGCGATTGGCCAGTGCTGCAGCAAGGGACACACCTCATACAAAAACTCCTCCCCGTACAACAGAGGGAGCTGCAGACACCGGAGCCTATACCGGGCGAACGGAGCGGCGCCCAGACATACTAGTAAGTGCAGGGGGACCCCTGGGCGCCGCTCTGCCCACTGATATATAGTTAGTTTTTAGTTTTTAAACTAGTGAAAGGTCCTCTTTAATATAAGCACGGTTGGTGTTTATTTGTTTATATTAAACGTGACACTGTTGCCAATCACTGGCCTCTGCATGATCTGCTAGGTAATTTATCATTTATTCTATATTGCAGGCACTTCGTAAGGGTTGTCCGGTTTCTTCCTGACACAGTCCACCCCTTTTAAAGTGTTTTTTTTTATCATTTTTAGTTTTTGTGTGTACCTTTTTACATAGTTTTTAGATTGTTTCACTGAGTCTTTAGATGAAACCTCACCTTTTTATGTGCTAAGCAGAATATTGCCAAAATATATTTTAGAGTGACTATCTTCCTTACTGTGCGTCTTTGTTATACTTACCGCACCTAGGTTTTAGAGGCGGAAAAAAAAACAACAATTTTTTTCATCAGACCTTAGATCGGACCACCAATCTGTATCAGATCCCCAAACGTTGACATCTCAGATCAGACATAAAATAAATAAAACAACTTGCCTCCCCTGCTTCGGACGGCGCGCTCTTCTTGCTCTCACCGCATACTGGTCGTCTTCCGGCCCTTCACTGCACTGACCTGACGCCCCGCAGCACGGTGCTCGGAAGAAGACCCAGCATACTAGTGAGCGCTTCCATAATGAAAGTGCTTATTAGTGTTAGCTTTATAAGATGGAATGCCTTACCCCCCCCCCCCCACACACACACACGCTTTAGGGGGGAAAAAGTGCATCTTATAAAGCAGAAAATACGGGTGCATTGTTAAGAAGGCCGGGGCACATTCATTGATTGGTCAGTATACTGTTGCTCTGAATTAACCTGGAATGGGCCCCCCTCTTTCCAGGAGCCACCAATGGCAGCTGTATGGGCTCCCTCAGCTACATATGACCTTGTATTTGCCCGTGTCATCATGTGAACAAATGGTTGTTTACTTGTGCTCTGTGGCAGAACTGATTAAATCGCACACTTTTAAGGAAAACCACATGGTTCCCAATGACGGCTCTTTGCAGCCTGAGGTTGACGTAACGAAGTGCTTTGCAGCCGCCATTAATCTTTAAGGAGGCACAAGCCTGTTTTTAAATGATATCATGAATAATACATTTGCCAATGAGCTTTACACCCAGGCTTGTCCAGAACTTGTCTCTCGCCAACTCGTTACTCTATTCGAATGCCAGTCTTGACGCCTCATCTTCATAATACTTTCCAGCGGACTGGGGTTAGAAGAGGCTGAGATCACGCGCTCAGTAGGGAGATGCTGTCAGGATAATCGAAGTGCTGTGTATAATAAAGAACTGCACATTATGTTGGGTTTTATATTTGATCTTCTTCCTACTGAGGTCTATAGGGAAAATGCAGCCCTGCAAGAACACCAGGGGTAGTGCGTCCTGCAGATGGAGAAACCACCGCACAGGCTTGAAACATATTTGAATGAAAGTGTATAGCCCCCGCTTTGTATTTGTACATGTATCCAGCCTGGCCCATTCCTGCCCATTGGTTGCCCCAGAGCTCCCCCTCTCTCTCCCAGAAACCTCCTCCCTCAGCTTTTTGTGACCTGATTGTGAGGTGCTGATGAGTTTCACTGACAACTGAACACAAGGTTGGCCACAGGCAACTGCCTGTAAGGCTCTCCTAGAGACATGGCCTAATAGTGTGCCTAATAGTGCTCATGCACAAGGCCTTAGTTTTGGTCCGTGGATCTCAATGGGACCAAAATAGATGTGGACAACACTTCTGCATGCAGTCCGCATTGGACTAGTAGGTTAAAACATGTTAAATTAACTTCTTAAATTCTTAAATATTTTTTATTTAAATAAAAGGCTGTTTTGTTATAGTAAATTAAAACCCCTTAGAGGGCTCCAGATGGCGACCAAAATGGTCGCCAATGCGACTTAAAATTGCTAAATGGCGAGACTTGCCGGCCATATCCCATACCCGGCACCCAGCCTCTGACTGCGCTTTTACGATCCGCTGCTATTAACCCCTCAGGTGCGGCATCTAGCAGCACAGCCTGCGTTTGTATTAAGCATAAACTATATTCATTGGTGGCGCAGTGCACCGCAACCCTGCCCCCCCGAACCCCAGTATTATAAAGCAGAATCATTGGTGGCGCAGTGCACCCCCAACCCATATATTATCATTGGTGGCAGTGGCAGTTCCGATCGGAGCCCCAGCAGTGTAATCCTGGGGCTCCGATCAGTTACCATGGCAGCCAGGATGCTACTGAAGCCCTGGCTGCCATAGTCGGCTCCCTGCTGCTGTGTGCACAAAGCACAGGGCAGCAGGGAGAGTGTGAGATCTATCAGGGTGAATAGGACAAGGGATGAAAAGATCCCAGGTTCTAGCCCCTAAGGAGGGAAATAGTTATTAAATAAAAAGTAAAAAAAAACACACCAAAATATTAAGTTTAAATTACCCCCTTGCCCAATTTTACATATATTTTATATCGCCACGCCCCGCAAAAGTGCGAACTATTAAAATATTTAAAAATATCTCCTATGCGACGAACGCCTTAACAGAAAAAAAAAAAACTTGCAATTTGCCATTTTTTAGTCACCATGTCATGACAAAAATTAGGTTAGGACTGTTCTATAATGGTCCAGATGTTCCATAAAATCTGGAATGCACTCTGCTTTCTTGGTGTTTTATTTTTTTCACGTGGTACCGAGTATCGCAATACTTTTTATTGTATCGAAATAGAGTCAAAATTTTGGTATCATGACAACCCTAGGTAAGACGTGTTTTAAAAAAAAATAAAAAAATTATTATATGTATTTAAAATTTGGCGACTAAAAATTTAAATTTGGCAACTAAATTTTTCAGGTTAGGAGTAGTGATGAGCGAACTTCTGTTTTAAGTTCGGCGTCTAAAGTTCGGCTTCCGGTTAGCGGAGAATCCCGATATGGATTCCGACTTCCGTTGTGGTCGTGGTACGGCAATGTGTTTTGGGGTGTCTTTTTACATATACTCATGCTGAGTGAGAGAAATATCTCTGTAAAATGACAACTTTGTATTATAAAAAAAATGGGAAAAGTTGTCTTTTACAGAGATATTTATCTCACCCAGTATGGGTATATGTAAAAATACACCCCAAAACACATTGCCGTACTTCTTCTGAGTACGGCGATGCCACATGTGTGACACTTTTTTGCAGCCTAGGTGCGCAAAGGGGCCCAAATTCCAATGAGCACCTTTACGATTTCACAGGGCATTTTTTACGCATTTGGATTCCAAACTACTTCTCACGCTTTAGGTCCCCTAAAATGCCAGGGCAGTATAAATAACCCACAAGTGACCCCATTTTGGAAAGAAGAAACCCCAAGGTATTTCGTGAGGGGCATGGCGAGTTCATGTAAAATTTTATTTTTTGTCACAAGTTAGTGGAATATGAGACTTTGTAAGAAAAGAAAAAAAAAATCATTTTCCGCTAACTTGTGACAAAAAATAAAAACTTCGATGAACTCACTATGCCCATCAGCGAATACTTTAGGGTGTCTACTTTCCGAAATGGGGTCATTTGTGGGGTGTTTCTACTGTCTGGGCATTGTAGAACCTCAGGAAACATGACTGGTGCTCAGAAAGTCAAAGTGCGTAGATTAATTTTTTTGCACAATAGTTTTACTTTAACTTTTACCCAAACCAATAAATATACACTTACTGCATTTTTTTTAATCAAAGACATGTAGAACAATAAATTTAGAGAAAAATTTATATAGAAATGTATTATTATTTTTTTTAATTTTAAAAATTTCGGTCAATTTTGATTAATATAAAAAAAAAAAGTAAAAATGTCAGCAGCAATGAAATACCACCAAATGAAAGCTCTATTAGTGAGAAGAAAAGGAGGTAAAATTCATTTGGGTGGTAAGTTGCATGACTGAGCAATAAACGGTGAAAGTAGTGTAGTGCAGAATTTTAAAAAGTGGTCTGGTCATTAAGGGGGTTTAAGCTAGGGGGGCTGAGGTGGTTAAGGACCAGGCCGTTTTTTGGAAATTTGACGTGGTAAAAACTTTGAAACACTTTTTATTATCCAAGTCATTCTGAGATTTGTTTTCTTGTGACACATTGTACTTCATATTAGTGGTAAATTTCAGTAAAGATTTTTCATTTTTGTTTAAAAAATATATAATTTTACAAAACAAAATTAGAAAAATTAGCAACTTTCCAAATTTCAATTTCTCTGCTTTTAAAACAGATATGTAAAGAGAAACAAAGGAGTTAATTGCACGGATGGCTGGGTAGAGAGGGTATGGGGAGAAAGAGAGAAGAGGAAAAGGGAACGTGAGGCGCCAAGGGGAGACCACCTAAAGACGGTGCTAGAGGATGGAAATAGTGGATGAAATATAATATATTAAACATGTGGAAGCTCCCCAAGCCCAAAAAAAATAATCAGTACCCACTTGTGGACTGTAATGGAAATTGGAGTAACATACAGTACAGACCAAAAGTTTGGACACACCTTCTCATTCAAAGAGTTTTCTTTATTTTCATGACTATGAAAATTGTAGATTCACACTGAAGGCATCAAAACTATGAACTAACGCATGTGGAATTATATACATATCAAAAAAGTGTGAAACAACTGAAAATGTCATATTCTAGGTTCTTCAAAGTAGCCACCTTTTGCTTTGATTACTGCTTTGCACACTCTTGGCTGTTTTGACAGATTATTTTTTTTTTTTTTTACAGTATTTACCTTTTTAGGGGTTAGATCATGTGATATTTTAATAGACCTGATTGTTACAGACAAGATGATATCTAATATGTCTTTTTTATTTATTTTTTTACAATTTTGTGTTTTTATTTTGGGAAAATTTAGACTAACACATTCATGGTTACAAGTGTATATCTATAAAGCAGGCATACAGAGAACTAATAAAAGCATGGCTGCACAACATTTCACATGCAAACAATAGAACTGGGAAATGGGGATCATTCTAAATTAAAGTGGTATTATACCCACTTTCTCGTGAATGGCATTGGGAGACACAGCACCATGGGTATATGCCCAGCTGACACTAGAAAAGTGTTGGCTCCACCCAGATGGGCTATACCCTCTGCACAGACTCTAAACTAACCAGTTTTAGTCTGTCTGTAGGAGGCAGACATGACCTGCTCTGTTTTTATCGCAGGTCTTGCTGCTTTTTTTTTTTTTTTTTTTTTTTTTTATATTTTTATTTATTTTGTTATTTTTCTCCCCAGGCTTCTGCCTGCTGCAGGATTTGCAGGGGCTTCATTGTGGACTCCACTTTATTTCCCTCTTTTGGCCAGGGGGTGGGATTATTCACACTATGGAGGGGCCTTTCTCTCCCTCACTTCTCCTCCCTGGCCACCCATACCTCCTCCTCTGCCTTCCCTTCTACTTTAGTCCCCAGCTTTTGCCGGGACTAGGCCACATCTGCTCTGGCCTGTCCTCGGGTCCCAGGTGCACCTTTTGCCCCTCCATGGGCGTCGCGCTCTCTCTCAGGAGCTCCCCTCACCTGTTTTTTCTTTCCCGAAGGGCCCCCGGTTTCCTGCGGTTCCTAGCCGCCGATGGTGCACCTTTTCCGGCCACTTCATTAATCGAGGCCCCGGCTTTTACCTCGCCTAAGCCGCATCCTCTCCTGCGGCTTCCCCCACCTGCTTCCTAGGCTTTTTTCTCGGCCCCTCCATGCTTCTCTCTGCTCTTGGGAGGTGTCTTGTCCCCTCCTATCCCAGTAAAGCGCAGGCTTTTGCCATAGGGGCGGAGTTTACATTTCTTCTGCTTTCAGGCCTCCATCTTGCCAGCACCTGTGGATATCTCCCTACTCTCTTCTGCGACTGCTGCAGCACCTCTTCGGGAACACAGCACCTGGGGTCCAGTAGGACAGCCTCTGGCTGGCTACTTTCTCTTTGGCTACTCCTGAGAGAGAGTATTACATAGTAATACCTACAAAAATAGATATTACTGTACATTCCCCATATGTCTACTTCATGTTTGGATCAATTTGGGAATGATATTTTATTTTTGGGGGATGTTACAAGGCTTAGAAGTTTAGAAGCGAATCTTGAGATTTTTCAGAAATTTTCAAAAACCCACTTTTTAGGGACCAGTTCAGGTCTGAAGTCACTTTGTGAGGCTTACATAATAGAAACCACCCAAAAATGACCCCATTCTAGAAACTTCACCCCTCAAGGTATTCAAAACTGATTTGTACAAACTTTGTTAACCCTTTAGGTGTTCCACAAGATTTAATGGAAAATAGAGATACAATTTCAAAATTTCACTTTTTTGGCAGATTTTTCATTTTAATAATTTTTTTCCAGTTACAAAGCAAGGGTTAACAGCCGAACAAAACTCAATATTTATGGCTCTGATTCTGTAGTTTACAGAAACACCCCATATGTGGTCGTAAACGTACGGGCACACAGCAGGGCGCAGAAGGAAAGGCATGCCATACGGTTTTGGAAGGCAGATTTTGCTGGACCGTTTTTTTTGACACCATGTCCCATTTGAAGCCCCCCTGATGCACCCCTAGAGTAGAAACTCTAAAAAAGTGACCCCATTTTAGAAACTACGGGATAGGGTGGCAGTATTGTTGTACTAGTTTAGGTTACATATGATTTTTGGTTGCTCTATTACACTTTTTGTGAGGCAAGGTAACAAGAAATAGCTGTTTTGGCACCGTTTTTATTTTTTATTTACAGCATTCATCTGACAGGTTAGATAATGTGATATTTTTATAGACCAGGTTGTCACGGACGCGGAGATACCTAATATGTATACTATTTTTTTATTTATGTAAGTTTTACACAATGATTTCATTTTTGAAACAAAAAAATCATGTTTTAGGGTCTCCATAGTCCGAGAGCCATAGTTTTTTTTTTTTCAGTTTTTGGGCAAATACCTTGGGTAGGGTATGATTTTTGCGGAATGAGATGACTGTTTTATTGGCACTATTTTGTGATGCGTATGACTTTTTGATCGCTTGGTATTACACTTTTTGTGATGTAAGGTGACAAAAAATAGCTTTTTTTTCCCACTTTTTTTTTTAACGGTATTCAACTGAGGGGTTAGGTCATGTGATATTTTTATAGAGCAGGTTATTATGGACACGGTGATACCTAAAATGTATATTTATGTAAGTTTTACACAATTTATTTCATTTTTGAAACAAAAACAAAAAAATCATGTTTTAGTGTCTCCATATTCTGAGAGCCATAGTTTTTTTTAGTTTTTGGGCGATTATCTTAGGTAGGGTCTCATTTTTTGCGGGATGAGGTGACTGTTTGATTGGTACTATTTTGGCGTACATACAACTTTTTTGATCACTTTTATTACCTTTTTTGGGAAGTAAGGTGGGCAAAAGGTAAGGTTCATCATAGTTTTTTTTATTTTTATTTTTTATTTGGGTAAAGTAACACGACCGTTTTATAGATCAGGTCGTTACGGACGCGGTGATATCAAACGTGTAGGGAATTTGTATTTTATTTTATTTTTTTCCTTTTCACTTTAACTGATGTCTGTATAATACAGTACAGTATATAGTGTACTGTATTTTCACTTTACAAAGTCTGATTAGACTTCTGCCTTTAGCATTCCCCGCACCCCTCGCTGCGCCCACTGGCAGATGGCAAGAGGGCAGCGGGGGGGGTTAAACATAAAAAAAAAAAAAAAAAGCTTATTCTGCGGTTTCAGAAACTTCCGAAACCGCAGTTCTGAATTGACCTGCGGTTTGCTGCGATCGCCGACATGGGGGGGGGGCGCATCTAGCCAAGGTGCCTGCTCAATGATTTGAGCAGGCAGCGGGTTCCGATCACCGGGCGGCGGTGATCGGAACCATACATGACGTACCTGTGCGTCATGTGTCCTTAAGTACCAGGACAACATGACGTACCGATACGTCATGTGTCCTGAAGAGGTTAAAGGGAACCTGTCACCGGGATTTTGGGTATAGAGCAGAGTACATGGGTTGCTATATGGCCGCTAGCACATCCGCAATACCCAGTCCCCATAGCTCTGTGTGCTTTTATTGTGTATTAAAACCAGATTTGATACATATGCAAATTAACCTGAGATGAGTCAGAGCTTGGAAAAAAATGACACTTCTTTGGTCACACAAGTAAGATATGACTCTTGTGTTAATTTGCATATGTATCAAATGTGTGTTTTTTTTTTTTTTTTTTTTTTTACACAATAAAAGCACACAGAGCTATGGGGACTGGGTATTGCGGATGTGCTAGTGGCCATCTAGCAACCCATGTCCTCAGCTCTATACACAAAATCCAGGTGACAGGTTCCCTTTAAGGTTTAAACCACTCTTGGATATTATTGCTTTAAGTCTCTGTAACAAGTTGTGGTCTTGTTTTAGAAGATGTTTTGGGGGGAACACAAGACTAAACCGATCAGCATACAATATTTAGTGTGAACATGGTCATTATAAACGTATGATCACTTCTGTGGCACTGCAGTATAGAGGTTCTGGGGTCCCAATTCAGTAGACAGTAAAGAGAAGAACTGTGCACTCAAGTGAGTGATGCTCTTCAGATTCTTTATTAGATGGCAATCCACTCAAAACATCCTGACGTTTCAGTCCACTGGACGTTCCTCAGATGTCACTGCCGTACTAGAAGATTATACAGCTTGGTGCAGTGTATAAATGGAATCCGTATCAAGTCACGCCTTTGGGACTTCTGTTTATGCAAGAGTTTACTGAGCAGCACTTTCTTGAGTCGCTCTTCTCTTTGTGGTCATCATACATTTATGAACTCTTTACACTATCTAGTGAGTGAATGCCACTGTCTGCTTTATTCTGTGTGTGGAGAACACTAACTATCCTTCAGAGATCTGTGAGATAGAATGGCATATTCCAGTGTGACCCTGGACTGAGTCCACCTGAATGCCCTCATCGGAGCAGTCCAGCAGCATCTCCATCAGCCTAGGGCCCTTCCACTTCTGTACGTACAGTAAACAATGTCCTGTCACCAGCAATCTGTCATTCTGCAGCTTAGACTACAACCTTCAGGAAACCTTGCTGATTCCAGGGATGCAGATTCTGAGTCTGACGTCCTTTCTCCTGGCAAGTCCACCGCCTGTCATTGACAGGTTCTGCTATATTTGCACGTTCTTTCGTATTTCTGGAGAGGATGCGGTTATTTTCCTACTTAGGAGTAAGGCATGCCCATGGATCCATCTCCACTCACTCTGACCTACATGGACTTGTCTCTGAGCTCATAAACTGCATCATTGACAGTAGAATTTAGGAAGTAAATGCAAATAAGTCATCTTTTTGAGAGTTTTGGACACGAAGTTTAAATAACTAACAGACCCACTGCATTCATCGAAGGCTCTTCTATAAATGCTAGCAGATGTTTCAGTGCAAATTATCAGTTTGAACATTTAGCTTTGGGTTACAAATGTTGTGATGAGGATTTTCTTAGCAGGTTTTGGAGTTCAGGTTCCATCTTGCGACATGTAGCCACCAAAGGAGGGAATTTATAGGTGTATTTTTTTTTTTGCAGATTTATCCTCTAGTCTGTTTTGTAGGTCCTTGGTAAGTCCATCTTCAGTGAGCTCCCTCTAGTGTTGGTTGTGAGAAGCCAGAATTTTTAACATTTTATGTTAAATGGAGTCGGTCGGCAGTTTTGTCCACTATACTGCTGACAGCACCAGGTAGGGACTGGGGAGAGCAGTAGAAGCATACCTTTTGTGGAGCTTTTCTCATGAGGAGTAGGGTGAATATGAAGATTGAGTCAGCTAGATTATGCTCCTGCATTGAGCTGCTTCACAACCCTTCTGCTCTGAGGACAGCTGTAGTGATCTCCTGGCTGGTTGCTACAGCTGGTGCTCAGAGGGGAGGGCCTGTCAAGAAGCTCAATGTAGAGAGTATTTCACAGTGAAGCCCCACCTCCTGGGCACTTGCAAGAGTAGAATCTCGCTGATTAAAACTTCATATTCACACTACTCCTGATGAGAAAACAGTAAGCAAATTGTATGTTTGTTCTGCTGTCCCCAGTCTATCTCTGCCAGCAGTTTAGCATGGTTAAAAGTGCTGCCAAACTTTCTATTAAAGCGGTTGTCCAGCCTTTAAGTGATGGCCTGTCCTCACAATAGGCCATCAGTAGCCAATTGTGGGGATCTGGCACCCCGGCTGATAAGCTGTTCTGTGTAGCTCTGTCAGCGCTGGAGCTACAAAGAATAGTCATCATTGTAGTGGATAGTGCTTGTCACTACAGTTCTGTTCAGAAAATGTTTTGTCGAAGAACCCAGCTGACTGCCGCAGTTTGATTACTGCCGCAGTTTGTGCTGCCTCCGCATCCGCACCGACTAGTCCCATTCAATTTCCACACTGAAATAAAACAAATTTTTTATTTTTTTTTAGAAATACATTTCAACTCCTCTAGAGGAAAAATCCACGTTGCATGAACTGCTGTGCACAGTAAAAACATTGGCAGACTTATGTTAAGCATTTTTATGCATATTTCTGCACAGAAAATGCAAAGAAATAATCATAAATCGGCCGTGTAAACATGCCCCAAGATGAGCTGCCCATTGAAGGAGTTGTCTTATATAGGACATTGTTGGTATAGCATAGCAGCGGACTGAGTGCAAGCTGCGCAAGTGTGGCCTACCCTCTATTCACCACAGAGACCTTCAGAGGCGAACCAGCACGTCGCTATTTAGGGAAATCCCATAGCAGTGAATGGAGGGTGGTTGTGCATGCACAGTGTACTCTTCTTTCACTTTGGGGTCGTTCTGGAGATATGAGCAGTTCTCAGAGGTGGGACCTGCACCATTTATGCCTTATCCTGGCAACATGCCATAAATGTCCCAGATGGAAATACCCCTTTAATACCAATTCACTTCAGCAAATAGAATGTGTTGTGTACAGAAAGTTAATATAAGGCACTTACTAATGTATTATTATCCATATTGCTTCCTTTGCTGGCTGGATTCATTTTTCCATCTCATTATTCACTGCTCACTTCCATGGTTATGCCCCCCTGCGATCCATCAGTGGTGGTCGTGCTTGCACCCTGTAGGAAAAAGTACTAGCCTATGTGCACTCCCATGGTCCCGGTGCTTTTTCCTGTAGTGTGCAAGCAGAGGTCTTTCCTGATTACATTTAGGGCTACTTTCACTCTAGCGGTAGCCTTCTCCGGCAGGCTGTCCCAGCGGGGACACAGCCTGCCGGGTCCGTGCTACCGCTAGTGCACCATGCCGCCTGAAGTCTGCTCCCGCCCCATTCAGCATGTTGTAGTTTTATTCCAGCCGCCTCTCTGCATGTTTGCTGTGCTGCGCCCGGACCCATTATAGTGAATGGTGCCGGAGCGGTCTTCTGGTGGCACGGTGCACTAGCGGTAGCACAGATCTGACAGGCTGTTCCCCTGCCGGAGAAGGCTAATGTGAAAGTAGCCTTAGTCTGCACGGCAAATAGAGATGAGACTTTTCAGGTTAGTATCCCTATAAAACCCTGCAGCTTACATAGTACGTAGTGGTACAAGTATCAGAAACAAAGCAATCCAGCAACCACTTGATGTCATTTTGTAATGAAACACAAACCTCTATTTCCGTACATTTCACAAGCTCCAGAATATTATGGATGCGTGTTTTTTTAATTTATTTTTTATATATATATTTTTTTGCTTCAGTTGTTTTCCTTCATCTGAAATGGCATTAAGTATGTGCCAGTGGCATTCCGCCACAGCAATAAAAATGTTATGTTCAAGCGTAGATCAAGGGCAAGTACGACTTGGGGATATTACGGAGGGCAGTGCAGTGTTGCATTGCAGGGAGAAGGTTCTCATTATCATTCATTGCATTTTGTTAAGCTTGCCTTAGATGACACCACATCAGCAGAGGTGAAAGCACAGCGGAGCTTGAAGTTTAGAAGCTCCTTTTTTTTTTTTTTTTTTTTTTTTTTGCTTGCTTGGAAACATTTTCAAGGTTTTAATATTAAATAGCACAATGAATTTCTGCTACCGACGCCAGATATTTCACTGGTCTGGTCTTCATGTGAAAAAGAGTGACTACAGATAAGAAAGCACAACGTGGTATTTGGATCCTATCCCAGTTTTGATAAAACTGCATTATGTAGCACTTAAAGGGGTTATCCCATAATTAAAGGGGTTGTACCATCTCAGACACTAGGATATGCCCCCAATGTCTGATAGTTGTGGGTCCCACCGCATCTTTTAAAAGGGAGTTTTTAATACATCCCTATCATGGAAAACAGTCCTTTTTACTGGAGCTTACAATGTACGGTATTTCTTTTTCTCGATAATTTTATGTACATCCAAATGACATGCTGCAGATTTTGAAATCCGCACAGTAGGTCAAAATCCATGCGGAAAAAAATCTGCATTGCGTGCATGAGAATTTCACATTCTCATAGAACACAATATACATGACCTACGGTGCGGATTTTCAGCACGCAATCTTGATCGTGTGCATTTAGCCTTAGGGTACTGTATGAGGAGATCTTCACACTGCCGTTGTGATTTGTCATGCTGTGTATGACATGGAGGGGACACTGGCTCCTCCATTGGGTTTAAAAGGTTATATTAGTTTTCTAGAGATTAGAAAAACCGAAATGCACCAATTTTGTTCTGCAGGCCCTGTATGGCTCAGCCCTATTCCCAATGCAATGAGTGAAATATCCAGATCAATTTGTACCAACATCAACAATGAAATTCACACATAACATATGTGGATTTTGGCGCCGGTTTTGCTCCATAATTTTTGCTCACATACCCTAAAGCCTTCAGCTTTAATCTGAATGTGACCTCGTTATCTTCATTTTATCTTCTTAACAATATTGCCTGCACTGATTCGGACATGTGCTCTAATAGGAAACCAGCTGAGCATGTAAGCAAGTTGTAAATTCACATGCAAGCACTGTACATAAAAGAAAGTTCCACTAAACTTAAGTTATGTACACGTTTGGGGGCAATTTTTGTTGTATGATTGCATTGCACTCATTTTGAGCTTTTTTAATTGGTCTTTATTACAAATATGGAGCCCTTTTTTCTCTACAGGGCTGAGATGCTCTAATAGAGGGATCAGAATTTTCTCTCTTCTCCGTCAGCCAGCTAATCTGACGGCTCCTTATCTCTGCTCCCTGACTTTTTATAAACACTGATTATAGCTCAGATCTTACCTTACTGATAAGAATGTGGAGAATGTGGCTTAAATGTTTATGACCTCTCAGTAAATTAGAGATAACGGGGGGGGGGGGGGGCGCAGCAGCCGACATGGCTGAGCTCCGTGGCCGGCGCAAAACTACAGGGCAAATCCTGACTACTACTAGCCAGCACCAGCATAACAGAATTCTTGGAGGAAGCCGGCACATATCCAAATTACCCTGAAGTGTGAGCTGAAATGAGCAGCGCGACCAACGGAAATGAAATTCAAAAGGTCAATGCTACCATTACATACATTAGCCCAGACGGTCTGGAGAGGAGCTAAATAACTAGCAAAATTTAGAGGTAGTTTCAGACATGCCTTTGTGGGGAAATTAGTCCATACCAAATGGTCCCAAGTAATGGGAGCGGATAAATGGAAGTTGGCGGGAGCCAAAACCCTAGGCGATATTTATGATCAAGGAATTATGATGACGTTCGAGGCTTTGGCACAAAATTATAATATACCACGCACCCATTTCTTTTCATACCTACAACTTAGGGCTGCAGTACAGAGCAAATTTCTGCACGGCAGCACCAGAGTGTCCAAATATCCACTTGTAGGAGTTGTTAAAACCCAGGGTCCCAGAGGATTAGTATCGGCAATTTGCTCACACCGAGTACAAGCAAAGATTAGCACAGAGCCCCTCCGAATGATGGACAAATGGAAAAGAAAGATACCCACACTCGCAGAAGAATCAATATAGGATTTATTTCTAGTCGCATCTACGAGTATTGCCCGCGATAAATAACAAAATAATCCAACTTTTTATCATTCACCAGTCATTTTTAACTCCAATTAGGATGTACAGAAAGGGTAGAGTGCCATCTCCAGCATGTCCGAGGTGTGAGGAACAGGAGGCGGACTTCTGGCACATGATCTGGAGCTGCAACCCGATAGCCGCCTTCTGGAAGGTGTTTGATCTTCTTCCCTCATTACTATCGGTTCGGGTGCCGTGCACTCCTCGGGTCTGCCTGCTAGGAATACTGAATGATGATGATTGGGATCACTATACAACAATATTCCTAAGGGAATCCCTGTTTATGGCACGCAAATGTGTAGCACTGAGATGGTACAGCCCCAATACACCGAACTTGACCATGTGGAAATTGCAAATAAATCAGATCCTACCCTACATGGTACTGGTATACAAACATCGCAATAAACCACATAAATTTGATCAAGTTTGGGGATTGTGGCGTGGGGCAGCACAAACCAAGTATTCAACCTCGAGAATGCGACAAGCAATATCAGTGGCTCGAGGAGAAGTGGCTCAGTAGGTGTACTGGGACATTCGTATACATCAACATTGCTACGCTTTAAATGATGTCATAGGGGCGGGTGGCATTGATGTCATAGGGGTGGGTGACTAAGACAGTTACTGTATTATTGGTTACACTGTTTTCTGTATTAAGAGAATTGGACCATACAGGTATTGGAACCTCCATATATACATTGTATTTGGCAACAAAAGTGTATAGTACTGTTGTATTTAGAAAAATCACAGAATGAAGTGGCCTAAATGGAAGGAAACGCTAAAAAACCCCAAACACTGTGGCATGTTTATGTCCGGGGGAGCAATTCCTCAGCATGTGATCCGTTGCTAGCGGCAATCCCCAGCAAAAATGCCTACAATGGAGGATGTCGGCAGCTGACCACACTCCGTAGGTAGCTTAGTGGTAGGAATACATTGGCTAAAGTCTCAGTTCTTAACATCAGATTGAGGGATTAGTCAGTGTTGTCAGTTGCATAGCATTGTGGTGCACCCTTCGCAGTGATTTATGTACTGTTGTATTTCCATTTCTGTCAATAAAACGGTAAACAAAAATTAAAAATTTAGAGAGAAGGGTTATTAGATGACTGCCACAAAGTGAAAGTAAAAAGTAGGATATACACAGCTAGACAAGCAGTTAATCTTTTGTGACCGAACGGCTCAATATTTTTTAAACAAAGACCAATTGAAAAAAATTATTTTTAGCCCACAATGATTAAAATGCAATCATAAAAAATTGCCTACGGATGTGTGTATCGCCTTTTAAAGTGGTTCCACCACGACCCAGGCCTATAACCCTATCCAGCAAATGTCCGACTGCTGGGACCCCCTGCTATCCCTAGAACAGGGGCCCTGTGTTCCCATTTTAAATGGGGTGGTGGGAACGCATGTGCGCTGCCACTGTTTTCAACTCTATAGGACTCCCAGAGATGGCCACGCTTTCGAGTGGTTCTCCGGGAATAATGACTTTTTATCTAACGTCCACAGCCTTCCTCTGTAAAGAAGAGATTTATACTTGCCTGTTCCTCGCTTCCAGTCCTCCACGCTAGATCTCACGTGTCCATGTTCCAGTCCCCAGACTATTTACATCCGTCACTGCATGGCCATGGTCACATGCTCCGCTGAAGCCTGTTATTGGCTGCAACAAAACCTGTGACCATGACCATGCAGCGCCAGATATATACAGTCCGGAGACCAGAACATAGACATACGGGAGCAGGTAAGTGTGAATTTTCTCTTTATGGAGGTAGGCTGCGGACATTAGATTTCTGCATTTGCACATTTCAT
The DNA here is from genome assembly GCF_014858855.1 of Bufo gargarizans. Taxonomy (NCBI): domain Eukaryota; kingdom Metazoa; phylum Chordata; class Amphibia; order Anura; family Bufonidae; genus Bufo; species Bufo gargarizans. Next base: position 81,436,338 of record NC_058089.1, read on the forward strand.
TATGAAATCTTCTATATGTATTTTGACCGACAGGGTATAAATCTACAGCTTCAGAATCTCCATCTAAGGTTGCATAAGTTTGCTGGTAGATATGTAATCCTTGCATTTCCATTATGTCATTACAGTGTGAAAAGACCTGCTGGGATTGGCAGCATACTTGGAACATTAGGCTCCAAAAAGCAGAAGATGAGCACACTGGAGAAATCCAAGCTGGACTGGGAATCTTTTAAAGACCAAGAGGGGATTGTAGATGAATTGGCTCGCCACAATAGGGGCAAGGATGGGTAAGAGCATATTCCAACAAATGTTTACTGTACGTGGCCATGTAGACCATGCTGTGCTATGCCCAGTCCACTGCTGCTCCACTCTACTCCGGTCGTGTCTGACAGCGCAGACTCTAAGCTCCTTCCTGCATCCAGCACGCTCTCCTTAACATAATGCATGGGTTAAATTCTACATCAGAGGTCCGCACAGTCAGATATGAAGAAGCAGAACAGAAGTGCAGGAAGGGGTTAACAAGCTAGATCTATTGAAGCCAGCTTGTCCTTGTGGCTGGACAAACCATGCAGTCACTCTGACATCACTGTCCATCCCGTTCAAGTGAATAGGATCAACAGTGGTAATTACACGGCACCCGCTGCTACAAAGTAGACAACGCACAAATACATTTTGAAGAGGAAACAGCACTCACACAAGAGCCCACGACCTCTTTAAACATGGCGCCCGTTTGCGCATGCAAAGGGTGCTATAGCCAGCAGGTCTCTGCTGTTTCAGAGGCCCACAGGTAATGTCCACGACCACAGCATCTAAATAATGAAAAACCTGGAAGCGCAGTTCCAGGTTAAAAATGGCTCCCCTGTGTGGTGATCGGGGATGCCGGTTATTAATTCTAATAGGCTGAAGAGACCCAGCTTATTAGAACTGCCGTTCAATTGTTGGCCAGCAGGTGTCAGGCTAACATAGGAGATCAGCAATTAGAGATAAAGACTGAATACGCTAACTGGCAAAATAACTAGTATAATACACTGTGGTACTTTTGCGTTACAGTTAGGGGGGGGGGGCGATATATGCGATATAAATTTGTGCCACGATATAGATTTTGTGCATATCGCCGGACCGCGATATGACCACGGAGCAGTAGTGAATGATCGCGCTCTCGGCGCACACCATGTTTTCCTGAGCCGGCAAAGTGGAGGAGGGAGTCCCTCCCTCCCCACTGTGCGTGACTGCCGCTGGCCACCAATAAGAACAGAGTAGGAGGAGGAGGGGAGGGACTGTGGCCACTGTGCCACCAACGAATGCCTGAATTCCAACGTAGCGTTCATGTGCCGGCCATATCCCGGCCCCTATGACTGCACGCTGCGATCCGCCGCAATTAACCCCTCAGTTGAGAGGTTAATCGCACGGATCACAGCGTCCTGTCAGAGGTCGGGTGCCGGGAATGTTCTTCAGTCTCTGCATTGGTGGCAGTGGGCAGTTCCTATCGGAGTCCCAGCAGTGTAATGCTGGGCCTCTGATCGGTTACCATGGCAGCCAGGACGCTACTGAAATCCTGGCTGCCATGGTATGCAAGTGAGCAGCATTATACTCACGTGCTCCGTGGCCGCCGGGCGCGCCTTTTTCTGTCTGCGGCGCATTGCTAATGCTTATAGCATTAGCAATGAGCCGCACAGACCTATGAGAAGAAGGAGCGCCCGGCGGCCACGACGCACGCGAGTGTAATGCTGCTCACTAACATACCATGGCAGACAGGACTTGGTAGCGTCCTGGCTGCCATGGTAACCGTTCAGAGCTGCCCACTGCCACCAATGATTGGGGGGTAGGAGGGGGACCCTGTGGCCACTGCCACCAATGATTAATACTGGAGAGGGAGGGGGAATGGTTTGAGTTACCAGAGGGGGGTGATAAGAGGGAGCGACTGGGGGGCACATGAGTGGCTAGCTGCCATGGTCAGCTCCCTGCTGTTGTGTGCACAAAGCACAGGGCAGCAGGGAGAGTGTAAAGTCCTATTCACCCTAAAAGATCTCTATTAGCGTGAATATGACAAGGGTTCTAGCCCTTAAGGAGGCTAATAGTTATTAAGAAAAAAAAAAGGTTTAAACACCCCCCCAATATAGAAAACAATATATCGCAATATATATTGCATATCGCACATGCTTAAAATTATATCGCAATATAGATTATGGGCCATATCGCCCACCCCTACTTACAGTGTATTATGCCATTTAGAGTCCATTCAGACGTCCGTAGAACGGGTCCGGATCCCTTCCACAATTATGCGGAACGGGTGCGGACCCATTCATTTTCAATGGGGACGGAAAAGATGCAGACAGCACATAGTGTGCTGTCCGCATCCGCATTTCCGGTCCGCAGCTCCGGAAAGAAATAGAGCATGTCCTATTCTTGTCCGCAGTTACGGACAAGAATAGGAACCCTCTATTAAGTGCAGGCATCTTATTAGACAGTGCCTCATACAGGATGTAAAGGGTGCACAAAGATGGTCTAGTAGTGTCTAATGGTCTGGAAATCTTGATCATCTGGAATGGGAATCTTTTTGATCCATGCCAGATTATCAGACTTCCCTGGCTATGGTGCTCATGTTCTAGAATTAATGGAGCCCTCAGGGTTGCAATTTCTTTTCCAGCAGCAAAGCAATCCCTGGTTCTGGATCATTGTCATTTTCTGTATATTTGATAGGTTTTACATTATGCAGAGATCAAGTACAATGTGAGAGTGTCGCCTTTCAATAATAGTAATACAGAATTAGTCCACAGAGGAGGCCGGCTGGTCCAGCCCTGGCACTGGATTGTGCAGTGTTAGCAGCTGGCACAGCTCCTCCATTGAACACTGTGCAGCTTGCTGACCTGACTCAGCATGCTCTTGTCGTAGTTGGTTTCTTCTTGCCTAAGGAGGAGGTTACAGCTGTATTCTTGGCATGAGATCTTCTTATGTAACCCTCCCGGACGCCACAAGGACGTCGCATTTTCCCTTAATTATTCACATAGCATTGTGAGGCTGAGCGTTCTGCACTGCAGGCCAGATAGCAGCAAAAGTGTTAATTTTCTTTTTCCGTGCAGAGTTTTGAAGCGCTTATGAGCTAAATGGGAGGTGACTATGCTAGCATGTCCTATTAGGAATGTGTGTCTCTCTACTGTATTATCTGTGTTACAGGCGTAGACTGCGGGCCCAGCGAGGGGGACGTTCTACTAAATAATTGTCTGGAAGTCCGTCTGAGCTGCCCTTTTACACAGAGATCAGTAGTTGGTAGAGGGGCACTTTTTAGTTTTCAGCCCAATAAATACCTGCGGCTGTCCACAATGGGGGAAGTTGTTTCTGTATCGCTGTTTTATTTTGTCTATCACTGCTGTCCTAATAGATTTCATGGGCATCTGTCTAATTTAAAGAGGAGCTGTCCCCTCTCCTGACATGTCTGTATTAGTAACTACGTGCATTCCCCATGTAATAACAATTCTGGAGCATCTATTCTTATGACTCTGTGATGTGCCATTCCTGTATTATTCCTGCTAAAAGCTTACAAATTCCCAGCAGTCTGCAGTAAAGGTACTGCTGGGTGTTACCAGAAGCGAGTGTGTCTGACTCTGTCCGATCAGTGCTGCTGGTATCAACTGTGTAGAGACACACCCTCAACTGGTAACACCCAGCTGTACCTTTTACTGCAAGTTGCTGACAATTCGGAATGGCACAACATAGAGCCATGGGAATGGATGCTCCAGAATTATTGTTGCATGGGGAATGCAAGTAGTTACTACTACAGACATGTCAGGAGAAGTGAGAGGTCCTCTTTAATAAATTTATTAACTATGTAAAAACGTGTTTCAGGACTGTACCAGTCGCTTCCTCAGGCAGTACACAATATATAATGTCTGAGGAAGGGACTGCTACAGTGCCGAAACATGATATTTCCATCCAGGCAGTGTCCTAACTTAACGGGGTTATCCAATACTATAAAAATGTCCCCCATATACCAGGCCACTCACAATGAATATACTTACCCCGCTCCCTGCGCTGCTTCTGGTACCTGCACCGCCACTGCTGCTTCTCCCCGTGCACGGATGAAAACATCCGGTGTCGGGGGAAGGAAGGGAAGGGGCTGCTGCAGCCAAAGACAGAAAGGGACTAGCATCGCGGGTGACACTAGGGAGGCTCGGCCGACACCGTAAATATATTCCCTGTGAGGGGCCCAGAACATGTGGGACATTTTTATAGTAATGGATAACCCCTTTAAAGGGAATGTCATCAGAAAATGACCTATACTTCTATACTTTACATAGTTAATATGGTTGAAAAAAGACCCAAGCATGCTCGAATACCACGTGTGCTCGAGCGCGATGCTAGAGTCTCCTCCCTGCACGTGCAGGCAAGTACTGCCAATCACTGTAATGCCGTAGCCATGTTGGTTACTGGCATTACAGTGATTGGCTGGCTGGAAAGCGTCATCGGGTGCTATATGGCACCCGATGACACGTGTTCGGCTCAGTCTTAGTCAGGGAGACCTGGAGAGCAGAAGGGAGAGATGGTGTAGGGAATGAAATAGGAATATTTTAGCTTTTATACTTGTTTAGACCAAAAAGTCCTTTTAAGGACTATTGTTGTATCTGGCAGCAATATATATTTTTAGCGCAACCTGCACTAAATAGCTTGCAATTGTTTGCCCGCTGCAGACAGCGACATTATCTGCGCTACATCTCCTGTCTAGCGTTTGCCCATCCTAAATATCGGTGACATTCATTCAGTGTCATTTTTTATTAGGCAGTGGTGACAGCGACATTACTTGCGCTATACCTAAAAATATCTGTGACATTCTGTGTACTTTATTTGCGCATCCACCATGGAGATTCTTGGCAAACAAGTGATCCCACACTCGGATATTCCGAGGAGCTGTTTTCATCGATATTCCTTAATTTGAGCCTCTCGCCAAGCCCACTTGAAGAGGGACATGAGATCTTGTGCCCTGATTCCCAAACTCTTGAGCATCCACAGTCGCAAGAAGATGACGGTGGGGAACGGCCATTAGTGTTTCACGAGGTGGATGATAATGATGAGACACAGTTTCCAATAAGTCAACAGCAAATTTAGTGTCTCAAGAGGTTCATGATGATGATAACAGTTGTCAATAACTGAGGTTGTTGTTAGGTCAACAAGTCAGGAGGATGACAAGAGCGAGGAAGTGGAAGAGGAGGTGGTGGACGACGATGAAGTCACTGACCCAACCTGGGAAGGTGAAAAGCTGAGCGAGGACAGCAGTACAGAGGGGGAGGGATCCGCAGCACCGCAACAGGCTGGAAGAGGCAGTGGCGTGGCAAAAGGTAGAGGGCGGGCAACACCAAACAGGCCCGCAACTGTTCCCCGTAGCACCCCCTTGCGGCAATCTCACTTGCCAAAGGGGTAGGTGTTCCGCAGTCTGGTGCTTTTTTGAGGAAAGTGCTGACGATAAAAGAATTGACATTTGCAACCTGTGCAGTACCAAAATGAGCAGGAGCGTGAACACTAGCAACCTCACCACCACCAGCATGATCCGCCACATCGCATTAAACCACCCTAATAGGTGGGCCGAAAGCCTGGGTCCACAACCAGTGTCTGCAGGTCACACCACTGCCGCCTCTTCCCCTGTGTTACGTGCTGGCCAATCCCCTGTCCAAGACGCAGGCCTAGATGCCTCCCGCCATGCACCTGGCTAGCACATCCACTTCTGTGTCCCAGCGCAGTGTACAGATGTCTATACCTCAGACCTTTAAACGAAAGTGCAAATACCCAGCCACCCACCCACAGACCATAGCACTAAATGCTCACCTTTCCAAATTGCTGGCCCTGGAAATGTTGCCATTTAGGCTTGTGGACACTGAGGCTTTTCGCAGCCTGATGGCGGCGGATGTCCCGTGGTACTGTCCCCAGCCGCCAATATTTTTCACAGTGTGCAGTCCCAGCCTTACACAAGCATGTGTCCTGTAACATCACACGTGCCCTGACCAACGCAGTTATTGAGAAGGACCACTTAACGACTGACACATGGACAAGTGCTTTTGGCCATGGACCCTCCATTTCCCTGACGGCACTCTGGTTGAACGTTGTGGAGGCTGGGAGCGAGTCGTACCCTGGGATGGCACAGGTGCTACCGACGCCAAGGATTGCGGGCCCTACTTCCATCAGGGTTTCCGCCACCACCTACGTTAGTGGATGCAAACCCCCCCCTTCTCCTCCTCCATCTCCTCCTCCACTTCCACCTCTGAATTATCTTGCAGCACCATTCAGCCATCAGTCAGTAGCTGGAAGCAGTGGAGCACTGCAGTGGGGAAGCGGCAACAGGCCGAGCTTAGACTGATCTGCTTAGGTGACAAACAGCACACCGCCACAGAGCTGTGGCAGGGGATAAGAGACCAGACTGAGCGGTGGCTCTCTCCACTTAACCTAGAACCAGGCATGGTTGTCTGATAATGGCCGTAACTTGGTTGCGGCTTTGGAGCTCGGCAAGCTCGCAAACGTCTTAAACTTAGTGGTTCAGCGGTTTCTCAAAACCTACTCCAATTTACTTGAGCTACTGGTGAAGGTGCGCTGCGTGTGTGCCCATTTCCACAAGTCATCTACAGCTTCCGCCGGTCTGTCAACTCTGCAGCAGCGCTTACAATTGCCAGCTCACCGACTCCACATGTTGGCCAGGCTTTGTGAGCAGTAGTGGGATAGCAGCTGCAACATGGTCGTCGCCTTTCCAGTTAGCTTCTGCTATTCACAAGCGAGGAGTGGGCATGGATGTCTGACCTCTGTGAGGTTTTACGCAACTTTGAGGAATCAACACAGATGGTGAGCGGCAATGCCGCTATTATCGGCATAACCATCCCACTTCTTTTTCTATTCAAACGCTCGCTGCTCACAATTAAGGCTGACGCTTTGCATGTGAAAGAGGTGGAAATGGGGGAAGACATTACATAGGGTGATAGCCAGACCACCCTCCGTTTGTCTTCTTAGCGCAAATTGGATGATGAGGACGAGGAGCAGGAGACTAATGCCTCTGCTACAGAGGGTAGTACCCATGGAAGTTTTATTCCATCTGTTCAGCATGGATGGGTAGAATAGGAGGAAGAGGACGAGTAGATTGAGAGTCATCCTCCTGATGAGGACAGCGAAGTATTGTCTTTTTGGACTCTGGCACACATGGCTGACTTTGTTATGCTGCCTTTCCTGTGACCCTCGTGTTGTACGCATTTTGGCCAACACCAATTACTGGTTGTTCACTCTTCTCGACCACTGCTACAAAGAGAACTTCTCATCTCTCATTCCTGTGGTGGAGAGGACGAGCAAAATTGTGCAATACCAGAAGGTCCTTGTAGAAAACTTGCTCCAAAAATTTCCAGCTGACAACACTGGCTGCAGATTACGTAGTTCCTTGGCCAACCGAGGAGGGGAGACGAGGGGAACACACAGCAGTTCCAACAGAGGCAGGGCAACACTTTCCAAGGCCTGGAGCAGACCATATCGGTGTCCTCAGTGATCCCTCTGTGCCTTACAACTACTGGGTGTCCAAGCTGGACACGTGGCACGAACTGGCGCTCTACGCCTTAGAGGTGCTGGCCTGCCCTGCCGCCAGCGTTTTGTCAGAGCGAGTATTTAGTGCTGCTGGTGGCATTATATCAGATAAGCGCATCTGCATGTCAACTGAAAATGCTGACAGGTTGACTCTTATAAAAAATGAACAAGGCCTGGATTTCCCCTGACTTCTCTACTCTACCAGAGGAAAGCGGCTGAACATAAAGGCACTTTACATGTGGCTTTTATGGTGTATTGAATACACTGTATTCCCTTCCACCACTAAAAAGAGTATATGGTTCAATCTCCCTTTTCTCGTCCTCCTCATCCTCCTCCATCATATCAACATGCTTATTAGGCTGCCCTCGCTCCTAATGTTTGAGAGGGTCAGATCAGCAGCAGACCCGAACCCATAATGTTTTAGCTGGTCAGATCAGCAGGCCCTTGCTTCAATAGTTTTTGAGGGTCACCAGCAGGCCATCAATCATAATTTTTCAAGGGTGTGTATGATGCCCTCCGTTATGTGTAATAAGGGTGTATTGGAGTGCCTCTTCCTTGTAATTTTTGGCAGCCCTTTCACTAAGTGCATAGGCTTTATAAGTGTAGGAGTCCCACTACATGAACAATTTTGGCAGCACTTGCACTTTATACACAAGTAAATATACAGGAAAGAATGTTTCCTAACAATTTTTCCTCTAAAATAGATTTTATCTTCGGTTTTGTGCGTATTATTGTCAGTCTGTAAAAGTGGTGTACTACTCGGACAGCATCGTTTTTCCTGTGAACCAGATGCCCTCACCTCTTCAGAGCAGGGGTTTCCTGGTTTAATGCTCGGGTTCTCCCATTGACTTCCATTGTGCTCGGTAGAGCACCTAAGCATCCCGAGGTGTTGTACTCGAGCACCCGAGCACTTTGGTGCTCGACCAACACTATTAAACATGTTTTTAAATAATTTTTGTTGCAATATTTAAGCATAAATCATAAATTCCTGCAGTTTTGCAATTGCCACTATGCCTAATAGAGTCTGTACAGATCACTTTACCGCAGTTACCTGTTTATCGGTCATTCTAACCCTGCCTGTAATGATATCACTTCTGTGTATAGATAAGGCAGGATCCACCATTCACCATAGGTGATATCATAGCTCCTTTCTGTCCTCTGCACAGGTCACAGATCATTCCTAAAAACTCTCCCATAGAAGTCAATGAGGTCCCCTCCTGACCATTGTGTCTATGGACCATGGGGCTGCCGTAAAGCAATTTTTTTAATGCTTTGTAAATGCTGTTAAGAACAGATCAGACAAGATGGCCGCCCCCATAATTATATTCAGGATATAGAATTAAAATTAAAAATAAATAAAAAAGAATTAGAAAAAAGGATATGCTAGGGGTGGGCGATATGGCCTAAAATCTATATTGCGATATAATTTTAAGCATGTGCGATATGCGATATATTGTTTTCTATATTGGGGGGGGGGGTGTTTAAATATTTTTTTTTTAACTTTTTATTTATTAACTATTGGCCTCATTAAGGGCTGGAACCCTTGTCATATTCACCCTAATAGAGCTCTATTAGGGTGAATAGGACTTTACACTCTCCCTGCTGCCCTGTGCATAGTACACACAACAGCAGGGAGCTGACCATGGCGCCAGCCTCTCATGTGCTCCCCCAGCCTCTTATCTGCCCCCCCCCAGCCTCTGATCTGCCCCCCCCAGCCTCTGATCTGCCCCCCCCCCAGCCTCTGATCTGCCCCCCCCCAGCCTCTGATCTGCCCCCCCCAGCCTCTGATCTGCCCCCCCCAGCCTCTGATCTGCCCCCCCCAGCCTCTGATCTGCCCCCCCCAGCCTCTGATCTGCCCCCCCCCCAGCCTCTGATCTGCCCCCCCCAGCCTCTGATCTGCCCCCCCCAGCCTCTGATCTGCCCCCCCCCAGCCTCTGATCTGCCCCCCCCAGCCTCTGATCTGCCCCCCCCAGCCTCTGATCTGCCCCCCCCAGCCTCTGATCTGCCCCCCCCAGCCTCTGATCTGCCCCCCCCAGCCTCTGATCTGCCCCCCCCCAGCCTCTGATCTGCCCCCCCCCAGCCTCTGATCTGCCCCCCCCAGCCTCTGATCTGCCCCCCCCCCAGCCTCTGATCTGCCCCCCCAGCCTCTGATCTGCCCCCCCAGCCTCTGATCTGCCCCCCCAGCCTCTGATCTGCCCCCCCAGCCTCTGATCTGCCCCCCCAGCCTCTGATCTGCCCCCCCAGCCTCTGATCTGCCCCCCCAGCCTCTGATCTGCCCCCCCAGCCTCTGATCTGCCCCCCCAGCCTCTGATCTGCCCCAGCCTCTGATCTTCTCCCCCAGCCTCTGATATGTCCCCCTTCCCCAGCCTCTGATATGTCCCCTTCCCCAGCCTCTGATATGTCCCCCTTCCCCAGCCTCTGATATGTCCCCCTTCCCCAGCCTCTGATATGTCCCCCTTCCCCAGCCTCTGATATGTCCCCCTTCCCCAGCCTCTGATATGTCCCCCTTCCCCAGCCTGATATGTCCCCCTTCCCCAGCCTCTGATATGTCACCCTTCCCCAGCCTCTGATATGTCCCCCTTCCCCAGCCTCTGATCTTCTCCCCCTGCCTCTGATATGTCCCCTCTGGTAACGCAACGCAACGTATTAATCATTGGTGGCAGTGGCCACAGGGTCCCCCTCCTCCCCCCATCATTGGTGGCAGTTTGCCGTTCCGATCGGAGCCCCAGCAGTGTAATGCTGGGGCTCCGATCGGTTACCATGGCAGCCAGGAGTCACGCTACTGAAGTCCTGGCTGCCATGGTATGTTAGTGAGCAGAGAGCAGCGCATTATACTCACGTGCCCTGTGGCCGCCGGTCGCTCCTTCTCATAGGTCTGTGCGGCGCATTGCTGATGCTGTAAGCATTAGCAATCCGCCGCACAGACAGAAGAAGCAGCGACCGGTGGCCACAGCGCACGTGAGTATAATGCGCTGCTCTCTGCTCACTAACATACCATGGCAGCCAGGACTTCAGCAGCGTGACTCCTGGCTGCCATGGTAACCGATCGGAGCCCCAGCATTACACTGCTGGGGCTCCGATCGGAACGGCAAACTGCCACCAATGAGGGGGGGGAGGAGGGGGACCCTGTGGGATATGGCCGGCACATTCATTGGTAGCGCAGTGGCCACAGTCCCTCCCCTCCTCCTCCTACTCTGTCCTCATTGGTTTTCAGCGGCAGCCGCGCACAGTGGGGAGGGAGGGACTCCCTCCTCCTCCTCCTCCCTCCGCTGTGCCGGCTCAGGAGAAAATGATCATATCGCGGTCCGGCGATATGGCGAAAATCCATATCGTGGCCCAAATTCATATCGCATATCGCCTATATCGCCTATACCGCCCACCCCTAGGATATGCGTTACTATCTGGTTTTAGCTTGCAGATAAAATTTTTGGTGACACATTTCCTTTAAAATAGACAGCACCCAGACCAAGCACTGACCGTTTCTATTGTTTGGGAATGTTGACATGTCCAATTTTCCACACGCACCGTCATTCCATGAAACTTATACATCTGCCTAGCATGTCAGGAATTTTATACGTGCTTATCCTCGTCTATCAGCCAAAATGTAGATCACCCTCAGAAGGAGTCATTGCAGGACTCTGGACACCCCAAGTTCTAGGATCATTGGGACTCTCGTTGGTCTATTTAGTCTTTATGTTAAAGTCTTAGGGAACTTGTCATGATGAAACCGGTGTCTGATCTGCAAGCAACTTGTTGTAGAGCAGAAATAGCTGAGCAGGTGGACCTTTAGATACTTTGAGAAATGATTCCATATAACTTGTCATTTTTATTATATTATTTTCGTGCTCTTTCTTGGCTTAGGAGTCCAGTGGGCGGTCCTATCAGTGATTGACAGCCTTCTCTGTATTAGTGTGCAGAGAGACAACGAACTCACCGATAGGACCACCCTCTGGACTCCTAAGCCATTGAATGAAATATTGTGCAGAATCTTGCATCAATCTGTCCAGCTTTCCCTGCCCTGTAACATGCAAGCTGTCAATGTGACAGGTCCCATTTATATGATTTCATTTAATGTCTTTCCTGTTATATTTTATTTCTAGCTACATTGATAGGAAAGCCTTCTTGGAGCGAGTAGATTATCGTCAATTCGAACTTGAGAGAGAAATCAGACTAAAAAATATGAAGCCGTAACAGTTATCATCTGACTGTGAAAGAAGTTCCATGGATGCGGTCGGGTTGTCAGAGTGCCGTCACAGAAGAAAACAGACATCACTTTGTCAAGTAGAGTCTGAAAGACTGTATATTTGAACTGTAATATGAAAATTAAAATTCTTTTAAATGTTTTTTACTTTTTGTTTTTTATTGTTTTTTTTGGCATGGAGTGGTTTAGATGAGTGTGAAATAATAAATCTTTGTAAATGTATAGTTTTCGTTACTATGCTGTCCATGATGGTGCTCCAGAATTTTGTATGTTTGTAGAGGGTCCCCACTGGTCCACATTTATTAATAATGACATATTTTGCACCAATAATACTGGAGAAAGTAGTTGTCGAAAATTGTGACAAAAATAAGGTGTGCCCCTCAATAAATCTGGTGCGTCTAAAATTGTCTGCTTGAAATTTTATTTTATTTTTTTGTCTTGTTTACATTCGTACCACTCATTTGTGCCCTTTTTTTTAGTCCTTGCCTTGGATAAATCAGTACCTTTTTTTTATAACTCGATCATGCCCAACAGGCAAGTGGTGCAAATAAGGCACAAGTTTAGCTGCAGCTTTTTAACAGGGTATTCCTGGGCGGTAAATTGGCCTACCACTAGGATATGCCACCAATGTCAGAGAAGTGCAGGTCCCACCTCTGGGACCTCCTGTCTATCCACTCCTATCTCCAGAACAGGGCCTCTAGTTTAGGGTGAGCTGCCGCACAAGCATGGCCATCCTCCGTCCACCGCCACAGGACTTCTGAACATACCGAGCCAGCGGTCAGCTATTTTTGGAAATCTCATACCACTGAACAGAGGGTGGCCACGCCTGTGAAAAAGTTCTCTTTACTTTGGGGGGCCCTGTTCTGGAGATAGGAGCGGGTCCCAGAGGTTGTAACCTGCACTTATCTGACATGTGTGGCATATCCCAGTGCAACCTTTGTTATTTCTGCCAAAATTAGGCATAAATGGGCCAGAAGGTTTTTATAGTCTTATGTAACCAAAGACTAACCTATTTTATATTCAGAAATAACACTAATTTTATTAGTTAAATGAGGGACTTAACCGTAAACGGTGCATAACAACTATAGGTTTTTGCAATTCTGAACTGGACGTCCAGTTCACCATGTAAATATGGTGAAAGTCTGACGCAATTAAAGGGATTGTCCCATCAGGTTAGCAGTGGGGTCTCTACCTATTGCTGACTTGCTTCAGGCAGCTCAGGACTATAACACTTGCTGTAACTCAGGACTGGTCAGTACATTGATAAGTCTTATAATTGCCCTGCAGTCAGCATACCAGAACGGGTAAATCGCATTTAGTCAATATTCCTTACAATTGGCTCATGCTTTATTACTAAAGGTATTAAAAGTTGTGTATTCAAATTAGTTTAATAGCACAAATTTAAAGGGGTTATTCTGGAAAAGATGATAAAGACCTAGCCTCAGGATAGGATCGATAAGCCGTTTCGGGGAGCGGGCTCCCGACAGCTTTCCAAGCACAGCACTATACGTTGTATAGCGTAGCTTGGTATTGCAGCTCAGTCCCATTTACTTGGATGGAGCTGAGCTGCAACTGGACCACGTGACCGATGTACGGTTAGGTCATTGGCCTAGGAAAAGTCTGCGCCGCTCAAGGAGCGCACAGCCTCTTCTAGCAGGTGATCGGCGGGGGTCCTGGGTGTCGGACGCTGCATATATGATATTGATGACCTGTCCTGAGTATAGAACATCAATATCTTTTCCCGGATAACCCCTTTAATACAGGTCTCAGCACAGGATCTGGAGTTGTTTTTTCTCACTTTTCTAATTGTGACGATGATTAACACTGTGTGACTACGAAGCCCAGCCTACACTCATAAAAAAATCTCCCCCCACGGAGTTCCAAGTTCCATGCTTTCCTTTACATAGTGTGCGAAAATAAAAATGGGGAGAATGGAGCGCCACATGTGCAGTATCAGTAGTTTTGTGTCCGGTTAAAAGGTAAGGATGTGCTTACCGGATGTAGATCTCTCGGCTGGTTATTTGCTACCCCGACCAGCGGGCGGTTGTCCTAAGCTGCAGCCATGGTCTTCTGCGTTCGCTCAAGGGCAGTCAGCAGGTAGAGCAGAAACGTTAAAAAATGGTCAGGCAGCACCTCCTAAGATCCTGCACCATTTTTTAAAGTTTCTTCTTCCTTTCCATAGTGAATGACAAAGCTTTGGCTGCCCGCAGTCATCACCAGGGGCAGCACAGTGCTTTGCCACACATCACTTGTGCATTGCGTGAAAATTGCAGCATGTTCTATATTCTGCGTTTTTCACGCAACGCTGGCCCCATAGAAGTGAATGGGGCTGTGTGGAAAAAAGGCATCACACCCGCAAGCAAGTGCGGATGCGACGTGTTTTTCACTGATAGTTGCCAAGTGATGTTTTTTCTAAACATTCAGTTTTCTATCACGCATGTGAAAAACCCATCACCCGCGCAATAAAAACTAAATGCAAACAAAACTGACTGAACTTGCTTACGAAATGATGTGAGTTTTCCTGAACTCATCCGGACCTAATTTGTATCGTTTGTGTGCAAGAGGCCTTAGAGCTGCGAGTTGTGTGCAGCCCAAGGTTAAGGAGAGGAAGATATTATTGACTTCCCAATTTTCTGCTCTGATCTGTCTTTGTACAACAATAAGGCCTTATGCTCACAAACGGATTTTCGTTCTGTGTCCGTTCCGTGTTTTTCGGACCTTATACAGAACCATTCATTTCAACGTGTGCATTCCATTTTCGTATGTCCGTATTTCCATTCCACAAAAAAAACATGTCCTATTATTGTCCGCATTACGGACAAGGATAGTACTGTTCTATTAGGGGCAAGCTATTCCGCTATGCAAAAAACGGAATACACATGGGTGTCATCCGTATTTTTTGCGGTCGTGTGCATGAGGCCTAAGTCAGAACAGATTATTTGGAGATGCAGTGAAAAGCTGCCAAGATGCAAGCAGCAGGTCAGACTATCCTCACCCTGATTTCATTGCGGATGTTGAGAGGGGGCATTCGTATTTGACTAGCGCCTCTCATTACATCATAATATCTACAGAGCTTTAGTTGGTGCTTTTCAGTCATTTTAATGAATGTATTAGGAAAATAGTAATTCCCTAATATAATGACCTTGCTCCCTTTAGCCATGACTAATTCCGGAAAATGTTAACCAATGCTTTGTAAAGAAATTTTTTATAAACGTATTAAAGGGGTTGACCACTCTGCATGTATTTTCAATTACTGTGTGGGAGGCAGGAAAAAAGTACTTTTCCTAATATATGTCTGTAAGTAGATCTGCCAGTTTTTTTTTTCTACAATCTGATGACACGCCCCCTGAGCCCCGCTCTGACGTGCAGCCAGTTCGTCCATGGCTGCACGCAACATGGAGAAGCTCCGTCCATGCCTGCAGAGTAAATGCGCATGCGCTGCTTTTCCTCATCCTCGCAGCGCATGCCCAGTCTGTCACTGGCGCCCCAGCCTCATGTAACCCTAACACACCCCCCCTAAATCCGGCACTTCTACTGTGTCCAGGGTCGGTGCCTGGAGCTGACACATTACCGGTAGGGATGTCCCGATACCGATACTGGACATTTGCAGAGTACTTGTACTCGTGCAAATGTCCCCGATACCTGCTGGGCGCTCTCAGCAGTTCGGCGTGGGGTAAGGAATTCTGTTACTCGCATTCCCGGCACCCGACCTCTGAGAGGACGCTGTGATCCGCGCAATTAACCCCTGTCCTATCAGAGGTCGGGTGCCGGTACTGTTCTTCAGTCTCTGTATTGGTGGCAGTGGGCAGTGCGCTCCCCCCCCTCTCCCTCCCCAGTATTAATCATTGGTGGCAGTGGCCACAAGGCCCCCTTCCCCCCCCCCCCCCATCATTGGTGGCAGTGGTCAGTTCTGATCGGAGTCCCAGCAGTGTAATGCTGGGGCTCCGATCGGTTGCCATGGCAGCCAGGACGCTACTGAAGTCCTGGCTGCCATGGTATGTTAGTGAGCAGCATCATACTCACGTGCACTGTGGCCGCCGGGCACTCCTTCTCATAGGTTTGTGCGGCGCATTGCTAATGCTATAAGCATTAGCAATGCGCCGCACAGACAGAATTTTTTTACTTTAAAAAGTAATAAAAGATAATAAAAGCTATTTGGTATTGCCATAGTTAGATGGGCCTGCAGAATAACAGAACAGCAGGACCATCCTGCCGGATCTCTAGCGCTAGCCTAATGCCTCCCATATCATTTTAATTGCAGTGATTGGTGAGAAAAAATTGAAAATGTCCTTTCCAGAATTGTCCTGGTTACAAATAACATGATGGTTTGCAGAGAATTTGAAAATCCTTTCGGTTGACCTGTTTGCAGAGTACAGGCTGCTCAGTGTGGCAGCCTGTATTCAGTCAGTACAGTTCTAGGGACTCCTCATAGTGGAGGGTGAGTTGTATTAATATTTATTACGATTACACTGATTATTGCTGGAGAATTTACTCTTGTGTGTCTGTAGACATCCTAGTTATGTCAGTCGTGGCGTTCTTGAGATCCTCCTGCCATCTGATGCTCTGTGTAATGGTGCAGAATGGCGCGTACTAGTTGTGACATATGCGAGGTCCATACAAACGCGTCTTGCAGGATCCGTGTACGCATCCTGTACATTTCCCGCTTCACAGAACTTGTCACCTCGGTGTAAAATCAATCTGTGGGTATATTACATTGGGACTTGCTGTGAAAGCCGTTCCTCTTACATAACGCACACAAGCTTTGAAGAATGCAGAGCTTTTACATGACTTGGCACAGACAGTGGTCCACAGACAGGTCCTTCAGTCTCTGAGCACCCCGCTATCTCCTGCCATGCTCGACTGTTCTGCTTGACAGCATCCTATGCAGCTGGTCCTAACAGCTGGCGCTGCACCCGCAGTAGGCACATTGACTGTGTTTATTGAGATTAGATACAGAAGCTAATGGTGGTTATGATGTATGTGAAGGAAACTATCGCATTTGACAGTGTTCATCAATATTAGGAATTCTAGAAATAAATGATCACCCAACATGATTTATATCGCACCCGTGTGTTCTATAGCACAGTACAGAGATTGTATCTAGTCATATCTGTCCCTTATGGGGGGCTTATCTCACTAGGTTGGGCATGCTAGCACATTGCATGTCGCTGCCACCTTATAACTACACAGGTGGTTGATCAACCATCTTTGCGGTCCACAAATCACATACGGTCGTGTGAATGTAGCCTTAATTTGTATTTCACAAGGTTATTCCCATCTCATAAAGTGATGGCGTATGACTAGGATATGCCATCACTTCTTGATCAGTGGGGTCTGACTGCTGGGATCCAAAACTGAGCTGGAGAATGAAGCGCTGTGCTGCAGCCCATATTCAGTTTTTAACGTGATTAATGTGAAGCGAAAAAAAATAAGGAAGGGAGAAGAATTCTAGTAGAAAATGTCATGTTGATAGATTATCACAAGTGCAGAAAGAAATACTTCTGTAGATATGTCTCTTAACTTGGCCTTGTTACCGTCCTATTTTTTTTTAACGCCCCACAGAAACAGTCGATTAAAATATATATTTTTTTTAAATCCTTATACTTAAATGGTTATCCCATGATTAATGTAAAAAATGAAAATCAGACATCATATAGTACATGACAATCTCTTTCTTATGGCTGTATTACACCAACAGATTTTCTGACCTATCATTGGTCAGATGGCCGTTTACACACACAGATCTTTTCTTATACACACACCAACTATTGGTCTCATTGGATAGAAATTGGTTAGATAATCTATTGGTGTAATACAGGCCTAACAAAGATAAAACCGGGCCTGTACCTCACATGGATCCAGAGATCTCCCCATTCACTGCTCTGCTATATATGATATCAAACTGACAGCTCAAGAGGAGTCTCTTTTCTGCTGCAGCTCAGGGGGGCGTGTCCGTTCTGCTGGAGCTCTCTCCCTATCACAGCTCAGGAGGCGTGTCCATTCTGCTGGAGCTCTCTCCCTATCACAGCTCAGGAGGAGTGTCCATTCTGCTGGAGCTCTCTCCCTATCACAGCTCAGGAGGAGTGTCCATTCTGCTGGAGCTCTCTCCCTATCACAGCTCAGGAGGAGTGTCCATTCTGCTGGAGCTCTCTCCCTATCACAGCTCAGGAGGCAGTTGAAGGATGAAACTGAACATGTGCGGCCATCTCAGCGTGCAGGGCAAAGAAATAAGAAAAGAACAAACAGCAGGTGGCGCTGTACAGATACATTTAATTTAATTATTTAGTGGCTGTTCAACAATTTTAATTACATGCAATTACAAAAGTATTCAGATCTAGGTGCTGGTTTGAAAACTATAGAATATTTTTGGTGGGACAACCCCTTTAACTGCTTTTGTTGGGGGGAGGGGGATGTCCTTTATATAGTCCAGGATTTACAGTATATAATGAAATCATATCATTTTAATGATAGCCACCAGGAGATCCTATTACCACTAGGGATGAGTGATTCGACCTCGGATGAAACATCCGAAGTCGATTCGCATAAAACTTTGTTCTAATACTGTACGGAGCAGGAGCTCCGTACTGTATTAGAATGTATTGGCTCCGATGAGCCGAAGTTATTGCTTTGTGAAGTCTCGGGAGACTTTGCGCGATAACTTCATAAATTAATTTATACTGTTAAAAAAAACATTTCCCGAACATTAAATCCACCTGCCTAATATTGTGTAGGTCCTCCTCCTGCTGCTAAAACAGCTCTGACCCATTAAGGCAGGGTCTTCCCAAGACCTCTGAAGTTGCTCTGTGGTATCTGGCACCAAGACATATGCAGCATCTCGGGATTTTCTGGGCTTGCTATGGCATGTAACAATTAACCTCCTGTAGTTGCTTTCCTTGTATACATGTTCCCCAGTCTTTTTTTCAGTTTGGACTCAACTGACCTGTTTTCACCATGTAATCCAATCCCTCCAGTTTGTTTCCATCCTGTATGTAGATCTTCCTGTTGCTGTATCCAACCAAACCCATGATGCACTTCTCCATCCTCTGCCGCAGCTACCATCCCTAACAACGCCCAGCTGGTTTATAGCTCTTCCTACACAGCAGATTTTTTAGTCTTAAATCTTCATATCTCTTAATATTCAACCTATATTCATTTAGTCAAATTGTAATTGCCCATTTTGTTTGTCCAGTGTACGATGTCCCACAGGGACACCTTCAACCATATGCAACATCATTAGCATTACAAGTAGCATACCACCAATGCTCTGCTGATGCCATATCTGCAGAGTTCAAACTTCCTCTGGCTTTTACATTAGCATAAAAACTGTGCACCAGGAGCTTCACGGCATGGGTTTCCATGGCCAAGCAGCTATATACAAGCCCTTCATCGGCAAGCATCAGATAGAGTAGTGTATAGCTCACCACCACTAGAAATGTTTTCTTTGGAGTGATCCATTCACTCATCTCTATCTGGCAGCCTGATGGACAAGTCTCGGTTTGGTGAATACCAGGAGAATGTTATCTGCCTGACTGCATTGTGCCATTTGTAAAGTTAGGTGGAGGAGGGATAATGCTATGGGGGGGTTCAGGGGTTGGTCTAGGCCCCTTACTGCCATTAAAGTGATATCATAATGCTTCAGCATACAAAGACATTTTGAACAATTGGATGAACAACCAGGGACAGTCTGGGGAAGGCCCTTTTCTGTTGCAAGGTCTATAAAGTCATGATTGGGTCAGGTTGGTGTGGAGGAACTTGACTGACCTTCACAGAGTTCTGATCTTAACCCCACTGAACACCTTTGGGATTAACTAGAACAGAGATTGTGACCCAGACCCTCTCATCCAACATTAGTGTCTGACCTCAAAAATGCTCTTCTGGAAAAATGGGCAAAATTCCCCACAGGCACACTCCAAAATGTTGTAGAAAGTCTTATCAGAAGAGTAGAGGATGTTTTAGCTGCAAAGTGGGGACCAACTCCATATTGATGTCTATGAATTTAGAAAGGAATGTCATAAAAGCTCCTGTAGGGGTCCCAGTACTTTTGCCCATATGATCTATATGTTGAACCCATCCCCTCAAGATAGATCCCTTTTGCTTTAAGCCCAGGGATGCCTCAAATTGAGAATGTCATAGCTTATTGTTTGCAGGTGATGTTTTATTATTTTCCATTGATGCCAAGACCCCTGTTAACAAAGACATGAGAATATTTGAGAAATATGGTCCTTTTGCTGGAATAAGTATTAACTTGATTAAATCCTCTATGATTCCTCAATGCAAAGATATGGTGCAAAACTTGGAGGATTGCAATCAGAGTAGATAAGATGAAATATTTGGGTCTCCAGGGAGGTGGGAGACTATATGTCTCTCCATGTTTCCCTGTTAGGCCACTGTCACACGTCCATAATGACATCCGTGACAACATGGTCAGTGGTTCATCCTTGAAGATGTCTGTGAAGGATCCATATTTGCTCTCCCTGTGTCATCTGTATTTCATGGACACTGCTAGGCTGAAAATAAATTTCCAGAGCATGTCCTACCACTGGTCCAAATCACGGACTTAATTCAGATGTCATCTTTGTTGTGTCTGTGGACCCATAATGTGCAATCTGTAATCATGGTCAAAAATAGGGCATGCTTATCTGCAATCTGTATATATACGTGATAGCTGCACCCCGTGCAGCTACCACGTATATAAACGTTCTGGCAGCTCTTTAATCCAAGCGCTGCAAAACGCTTGGATTAAAGCTTCTGCCCCTGCTCTGCTGCTGTCACGGACAGCATACAGTGCAGTAATGCCGGCAAGGGACCAATCAGAGTGGCCCCTTGCCGGCAATCGATCCGATTGGTTAGTCTGTGCAGACTAACCAATCGGATCGCGGCAGTGTTAAAATGCCGGTTTCAGGCTCTGATCTGCGCTCTGCAGATCAGAGCCTGAAAGCAGATAGTGTAACTCATGCCCCCAGATCTGTGCCCCTCCAAGCCCTTAGTGCCGATCTGTGCCCCCCCATCTGTGCTCCGCTGATCTGTGCCCATCTCCTGCACTGATGCGGTCCGCCCCCTGCATTAATTTTCAAGCCGCCCCTCCTGCCCCAGCCTCCCTCGATATTGTGGGCAGCCTCCCGACCCTCCCCCTTTCCAGCGCTGCCCCCCCGATCCCCCTGCTGTGTGCGATGGCGGCGGCTCAATTACTGAGCCGCCACCATCAGCAGAGAGTGTCAGCTCTATGCTGACACTCTCCTGTAACCCCTATAGATGCCACGGTTGCGGCATCCCTGGGGTTAACAGAGGGAGGGAGCTCCCTCTCTCCACCATCGGGGCTGCAGCGTTGTGATTGCAGCACCCGATGGTTGCCATGGCAACCGGACGCTTTGCAAAAGCGTCCGGTTGCCATGGCAAAGGCGTCCAGTGCTGCCACCTACAGGCAATCTGGAAGTACTATACTTTGGAATGCAAGAGCATTGCAAAGTATAGTACAACTATCAGCCCCACTGGATCTTCAAGATCCAAGAGGGAACTGATAAAAAAAAAAAGTGAAAATAATAAAAGTAAAAATAAATAAATAAATAAAAATGTAAATTAGAAAAAAGAAATTGCCCTTTCCTATAAAAAATAATGAAAAAATAAAATACACATATTAGGTGTCGCCGCGTCCGTAACGACCATCTCTATAAATATATCACATGATAGACCCCGTCCGATAAACACCATAAAAATAAAATAAAAAAAACAGTGCCAAAAAAGCTATTTTTGTCACCTTACATCACAAAAAGTGCAACAGCAAGCGATCAAAAAGGCGTATGACCCCCAAAATAGTACCAATCAAACCGTCACCTCGTCCCGCAATAAATTATGCCCTATTTAAGACAATCGCCCAAAAAATAAAAAAGCTATGGCTCTCAGACTATAGAGACACTAAAACATAATTTTTTGGGTTTCAAAAATGCTATTATTGTGTAAAACTTAAATAAATAAGAAAAAGTATACATATTAGGTATTTCCACGTCCGTAACGATCTTCTCTATAAAACTATCACATGACCTAACATGACCTGAACGCTGTAAAAATAAATAAATGAAAACTGTTCCAAAACAGCCAATTTTTGGGTCACCTTGCCCCATAAAGTGTAATAATGAATGATCAAAAAATCCTATGTACCCAAAAATGGTACCAATAAAAACCTCAACACTTTCTGCAAAACGAGCCCCTGCACAAGACGATCGGCACAAAAATAAAAAACATATGGCGTTCAGAAAACCAATCCAGCACAATTTACCTTCCAAAAACCGTATGGCATTCCTTTCCTTCTGCGCCCTGCCGTGTGCCCGTACAGCAGTTAACGACCATATGTGGGGTGTTTATGTAAACCGCGGAATCAGGGTAATAAATTATGAGTTTTGTTTGGCTGTTAACTCTCAATGTGTTAAAGAAAAAAAATATATAAAATGGAAAATCTACCAAAAATGTGAAATTTTGAAATTTCATCTCCATTTTCCTTTAATTCTTGTGGAACGCCTAAAGGGTTAACAAAGTTTTTAAAATCAGTTTTGAGTAACTTGAGGGGTGTAGTTTCTACAATGGGGTCATTTATGGGGGTATCCACTATTTAGGCCTCACAAAGTGACTTCAGACCTGAACTGGTCCTTAAAAAGTGGGTTTTGGAAATTGTCTTAAAAATTGTAAGAATTGCTTCTAAACTTCTAAGCCTTCTAACGTCCTAAAAAAAATTAAAATGACATTTCCAAAATGATGCCAACATAAAGTAGACATATGGGGAATGTTAAGTAATAAATATTTTATTAGGTATGACTTTCTGTTTTAGAAGCAGAGAAATTGAAATTTGGAAAATTTAGAATTTTTCCAAATTTTTGGTAAATTTGGGATTTTTTCCTAAATAAAGGTGAAATATATTGACTCAAATATATGACTGTCATGAAGTACAATGTGTCACGAGAAAACAATCTCAGAATGGCATGGATAAATAAAAGTGTTCCAAAGCTATTACCACATAAAGTGACACATGTCAGATTTGAACATTTTGACCTGGACATTGGGGCATCAATGACCCTTGGTCATGAAAGGGTTAATATCAAAGCTGAATATTTTTGGAAGTAGTTTTTAGTTTGTTTTTAGTTTTAGCTATTTTAAGGGGATATCTTGTGTGTGCAGGTGACTATTACTGTGCATAATTATTAGGCAACTTAACAAAAAACAAATATATACCCATTTCAATTATTTATTTATACCAGTGAAACCAATATAACATCTCAACATTCACAAATATACATTTCTGACATTCAAAAACAAAACAAAAACAAATCAGTGACCAATATAGCCACCTTTCTTTGCAAGGACACTCAAAAGCCTGCCATCCATGGATTCTGTCAGTGTTTTGATCTGTTCACCATCAACATTGCGTGCAGCAGCAACCACAGCCTCCCAGACACTGTTCAGAGAGGTGTACTGTTTTCCCTTGTAAATCTCACATTTGATGATGGACCACAGGTTCTCAATGGGGTTCGGATCAGGTGAACAAGGAGGCCATGTCATTAGATTTTCTTCTTTTATACCCTTTCTTGCCAGCCACGCTGTGGAGTACTTGGACGCGTGTGATGGAGCATTGTCCTGCATGAAAATCATGTTTTTCTTGAAGGATGCAGACTTCTTCCTGTACCACTGCTTGAAGAAGGTGTCTTCCAGAAACTGGCAGTAGGACTGGGAGCTGAGCTTGACTCCATCCTCAACCCGCAAAGGCCCCACAAGCTCATCTTTGATGATACCAGCCCAAACCAGTACTCCACCTCCACCTTGCTGGCGTCTGAGTCGGACTGGAGCTCTCTGCCCTTTACCAATCCAGCCACGGGCCCATCCATCTGGCCCATCAAGACTCACTCTCATTTCATCAGTCCATAAAACCTTAGAAAAATCAGTCTTGAGATATTTCTTGGCCCAGTCTTGACGTTTCAGCAAGTGTGTCTTGTTCAGTGGTGGTCGTCTTTCAGCCTTTCTTACCTTGGCCATGTCTCTGAGTATTGCACACCTTGTGCTTTTGGGCACTCCAGTGATGTTGCAGCTCTGAAATATGGCCAAACTGGTGGCAAGTGGCATCTTGGCAGCTGCACGCTTGACTTTTCTCAGTTCATGGGCAGTTATTTTGCGCCTTGGTTTTTCCACACGCTTCTTGCG
Organism: Bufo gargarizans; assembly: GCF_014858855.1. Lineage (NCBI taxonomy): Eukaryota > Metazoa > Chordata > Amphibia > Anura > Bufonidae > Bufo > Bufo gargarizans. The sequence continues at coordinate 81,460,261 of NC_058089.1, forward strand.
ACCCTGTTGACTATTTTGAATGAAACGCTTGATTGTTCGATGATCACGCTTCAGAAGCTTTGCAATTTTAAGAGTGCTGCATCCCTCTGCAAGATATCTCACTATTTTTGACTTTTCTGAGCCTGTCAAGTCCTTCTTTTGACCCATTTTGCCAAAGGAAAGGGGGTTGCCTAATAATTATGCACACCTGATATAGGGTGTTGATGTCATTAGACCACACCCCTTCTCATTACAGAGATGCACATCACCTAATATGCTTAATTGGTAGTAGGCTTTCAAGCCTATACAGCTTGGAGTAAGACAACATGCATAAAGAGGATGATGTGGTCAAAATACTCATTTGCCTAATAATTCTGCACTCCCTGTATGGTGTCACCATGGACCTACAGTTCATGGAAAACGACTGAGGTATTAGGAATTAATGGGTATCTGAATTTTACTTCTATTTGTCACAATACTTTGCTGGGTTCGGGGGAAATACAATTAAATGTTATTTGGAGAAATTATAATGTAATATTGTATATATATTTTAAGTGGTCTCAAAGGGTAAAGTGAAATCTTTCAGGGAACTTCAGCAAGAAGTGGGTTTGAAACATGAGTATTATTTGCAAATTCACTGTATGATGCACTACGTTCATGTTTGTATAATGATGAGTTTATTGAAATACCCTGTCTGGTGATGGCAAGGCTGTGCACTTCGAGTTCTAGAAAGGGCAGCTCTTTCTAAAAAAAAAACAACTTTATGGTTCTAGAAAAGGAAAAAAAATTACAACCTTGCTGGCAAATCGTGTTGGAAGACATGTCCCCTGAGTGTTAGAATGATGCGTTAGCAATGGTGGGTGATACTACCAGAAATTAATCAATCCTTTAGATTATATCCACTTCTTGTTGTTTATAGGTCCTACTATACCCCAATACAGATGTACAGTTTTTGTTGAGTAATAATTAATCAGATTGTCTAAGGTGTAAGAACCCAAATACTGATCTTGTTCATGACATGTGATAATGTTCCAAGATTCAACGGTATTGATGTTCTATTATTGAAAAAACGTAGTTGCGCTCTCCTGGGCAGACATGGGCGCTGCTCCACTTACCAGCCTGCTCCAGCGGCCTGGCCTGCTTCCTGCCCGGCAAGGCCTCTTCTAGCCTGCTAGTTCTCTACGAAGGTGTGCTGTATTCATTTGTCTGCCTGTGTATCAATCTCTGCCTGTTTACTGGAATCTGACCCTCCACTGCCTGATCTCCATATCGACCCTTTGCTGCCTACCCTGACCTCCACCCGTTTACCGCATACCACATAGTCAGCCAGCCTGACCTCACCCTGTCTCTGACTACGATTTTGCCTAACCCCCATGGTGCGTAGTACTGGTGTCTCTGGCCCCCCATAGGTCAGCTGTCAATCACATAGAGACTACTTCAGGAGTAGTAGCCTGGTTGAACCCCTTCACTAACGTCCAGATCCCTGATTAGAGGTTAAAGAGTGAATACTAGAGGACTGCCATGATAACTTCTTAGGATTAGCCCAGAGTCAAATCTGTTGGTTGACAACTTGACACAGTCAATAAAAAAGGTCAATAAAATGCCTGAGGTGGCATTTAGGATAGAGTTAAAAAAGAAAATTGTGAGAAGGTTGATGTCTGTGCATTGGAAGATGAGGTTCCTCCTTAGATTGAGGCTTGAACACAGTCCATAAATACATTCAAACGTGCTGAAAATGTACTTTGGAAAAGCAGGGTAAAGCTAAGTTACATAAAAACTCTGGGGCATGTGGTTGGATAATTACATGTGTTGGGTATTTTTCCCCTGATACACGAAAAGAGATTGGGAACTTGCCAGGGTAATAGGGGGTTCTAGACTGGTGATTTTTATTTTATTCTTGTATATCTAAATGTTTGCAATAAAAATGTAATTCAATAAAAAAAAAATACTCTAAGGGTACTTTCACACTAGCGTTTTTCTTTTCCGGTGTTGAGTTCCATCACAGGAGCTCAATATCGGAAAAAATTGATCAGTTTTACCCTAATGCATTCTGAATGGAGAGCATTCCGTTCAGGATGCATCAGTTCAGTCCCTCTTACGTTTTTTGGCTGGAGAAAATACCGCAGCATGCTGCAGTTTTCTCTCCGGCCAACAATCCTGAACACTTGCTGGAACGCCGGATCTGGCATTAATTTCCATTGAAATGTATTAGTGCCGGATTAAGTGTTTTGGCAAAACAGTTCCGATTTTCCGGTCTGCGCATGACCTTTAAAAATGCAGAAAAAATAAATACCAGATCCGTCTTTCCAGATGACACTGGAGAGACTGATCCGGTATTTCAATGCATTGCGGATACGTCTGACAAATGCCATCCGTTTGCGTTAGTATTGCCGGAATCCTCTGCCGCAAGTGTGAAAGTACCCTAAGCTTTTAGGTAAAAAGCTCTTTAAGATGATTATAGACACAGAGATCATACTCATATTTTACCCACTCTTAAATTACCCACTGGAAATGTTTCTGTGACTTAGCATCATATTACTCTGACGTTGGTATTGGCACTAATGGAGTGATAATATCTTTGGATTTTTTTGTGTCCTATATACGAGCGAAGGTTGTTTCCTCTTGTAAGGTACTGTATGAAACATGCCTGCCCTTACTGTATATTTATACCCGTGAACTTCATTTCCTATTCATATATTACCTCTGTTCCTCTTGACGTGTTCCACTATATGAGGTGCGGATATCAGTATGCCGCTTTCATCGTAATGAGAATGTTGTACACATTTTGAAGGTCACTTGTTGTATTAAAGATTATCCAAGCATGAAGTTGAGGTAATAGTTCTAAGCTAATGAACCAAACATGTTCTGCACAATTTCAATCCTTGGAACAAAAGCCTAAGAGGTGAGGGCAGAATCACAGAGGAAGAAATAAATCTGAAAGAACCACAATAAACCGTCATCGAGGTCATGGATCTGACACAATGTTTAAAGCAAAGATTGACAGAACTCCTTGTCACCTAATGTTGTGCCAGAGATGTGCACTGCCTGAAAAGTGGTTTGGGCTACAAGGAACTTTCATTTAAAGAAAGGCTGCTCACCATAAGCTCTGTAGGGTGTTAGTATCTGTATTGCGGTCCACACACCTGTGTGCAATTTTAATAACTTCCATCACTAGACATGACTATTTTCTATCATATGTGGCCCTTGCTGTACTTTTATGTTGTAGGCTAAGATCAGGCTAAAGCTAAATGAATGTACAGCCAGTTTCATTTAGCATCATTTTGCAGACACAAGACTGAGAACCTCTTTGTGGTTCTACTCAACCAAGCATTATAAAACAATATGGTGATCAAAATTCAGCCCAGAAAAGCCAGGATGTGCAGATCCTCTGTACTACAGAGCACGGGAGAGCTGACAGATCCTCTACAGGTCCTTCTAAAAAAATTAGCATATTGTGATAAAGTTCATTATTTTCTGTAATGTACTGATAAACATTAGACTTTCATATATTTTAGATTCATTACACACCAACTGAAGTAGTTCAAGCCTTTTATTGTTTTAATATTGATGATTTTGGCATACAGCTCATGAAAACCCAAATTTCCTATCTCAAAAAATTAAAAAAATTCATCCGACCAATAAAAGAAAAGTGTTTTTAATACAAAAAAAGTCAACCTTCAAATAATTATGTTCAGTTATGCACTCAATACTTGGTCGGGAATCCTTTTGCAGAAATGACTGCTTCAATGCGGCGTGGCATGGAGGCAATCAGCCTGTGGCACTGCTGAGGTGTTATGGAGGCCCAGGATGCTTCGATAGCGGCCTTAAGCTCATCCAGAGTGTTGGGTCTTGCGTCTCTCAACTTTCTCTTCCCAATATCCCACAGATTCTCTATGGGGTTCAGGTCAGGAGAGTTGGCAGGCCAATTGAGCACAGTAATACCATGGTCAGTAAACCATTTACCAGTGGTTTTGGCACTGTGAGCAGGTGCCAGGTCGTGCTGAAAAATGAAATCTTCATCTCCATAAAGCTTTTCAGCAGATGGAAGCATGAAGTGCTCCAAAATCTCCTGATAGCTAGCTGCATTGACCCTGCCCTTGATAAAACACAGTGGACCAACACCAGCAGCTGACATGGCACCCCAGACCATCACTGACTGTGGGTACTTGACACTGGACTTCAGGCATTTTGGCATTTCCCTCTCCCCAGTCTTCCTCCAGACTCTGGCACCTTGATTTCCGAATGACATGCAACAGTCCAGTGCTGCTTCTCTGTAGCCCAGGTCAGGCGCTTCTGCCGCTGTTTCTGGTTCAAAAGTGGCTTGACCTGGGGAATGCGGTACCTGTAGCCCATTTCCTGCACACGCCTGTACACGGTGGCTCTGGATGTTTCTACTCCAGACTCAGTCCACTGCTTCCGCAGGTCCCCCAAGGTCTGGAATCGGTCCTTCTCCACAATCTTCCTCAGGGTCCGGTCACCTCTTCTCATTGTGCAGCGTTTCCTGCCACACTTTTTCCTTCCCACAGACTTCCCACTGAGGTGCCTTGATACAGCACTCTGGGAACAGCCTATTCGTTCAGAAATTTCGTTCTGTGTCTTACCCTCTTGCTTGAGGGTGTCAATGATGGCCTTCTGGACAGCAGTCAGGTCGGCAGTCTTACCCATGATTGTGGTTTTGAGTAATGAACCAGGCTGGGAGTTTTTAAAAGCCTCAGGAATCTTTTGCAGGTGTTTAGAGTTAATTAGTTTATTCAGATGATTAGGTTAATAGCTCGTTTAGAGAACCTTTTCATGATATGCTAATTTTTTTAGATAGGAATTTTGGGTTTTCATGAGCTGTATGCCAAAATCATCAATATTAAAACAATAAAAGGCTTGAACTACTTCAGTTGGTGTGTAATGAATCTAAAATATATGAAAGTCTAATGTTTATCAGTACATTACAGAAAATAATGAACTTTATCACAATATGCTAATTTTTTTAGAAGGACCTGTATACTACACCACACAGGAGAGCTGACAGATCCTCTATACTACACCACATAGAAGAGCCGACAGATCCTCTATACTACACCACACAGGGGAGCTGACAGATCCTCTATACTACACCACACAGCAGAGCTGACAGATCCTCTATACTACACCACATAGAAGAGCCGACAGATCCTCTATACTACACCACACAGGGGAGCTGACAGATCCTCTATACTACACCACACAGCAGAGCTGACAGATCCTCTATACTACACCACACAGGAGAGCTGACAGATCCTCTATACTATACCACACAGGAGAGCCGACAGATCCTCTATACTACACCACACAGGAGAGCCGACAGATCCTCTATACTATACCACACAGGAGAGCTGACAGATCCTCTATACTATACCACACAGGAGAGCTGACAGATCCTCTATACCACACAGCAGAGCTGACAGATCCTCTATACTACACCACACAGGAGAGCTGACAGATCCTCTATACTATACCACACAGGAGAGCCGACAGATCCTCTATACTACACCACACAGGAGAGCCGACAGATCCTCTATACTATACCACACAGGAGAGCTGACAGATCCTCTATACTATACCACACAGGAGAGCTGACAGATCCTCTATACCACACAGGAGAGCTGACAGATCCTCTATACTACACCACACAGGAGAGCTGACAGATCCTCTATACTACACCACACAGGAGAGCTGACAGATCCTCTATACTACACCACATAGAAGAGCCGACAGATCCTCTATACTACACCACACAGGGGAGCTGACAGATCCTCTATACTACACCACACAGCAGAGCTGACAGATCCTCTATACTACACCACATAGAAGAGCCGACAGATCCTCTATACTACACCACACAGGGGAGCTGACAGATCCTCTATACTACACCACACAGCAGAGCTGACAGATCCTCTATACTACACCACACAGGAGAGCTGACAGATCCTCTATACTATACCACACAGGAGAGCCGACAGATCCTCTATACTACACCACACAGGAGAGCCGACAGATCCTCTATACTATACCACACAGGAGAGCTGACAGATCCTCTATACTATACCACACAGGAGAGCTGACAGATCCTCTATACCACACAGCAGAGCTGACAGATCCTCTATACTACACCACACAGGAGAGCTGACAGATCCTCTATACTATACCACACAGGAGAGCCGACAGATCCTCTATACTACACCACACAGGAGAGCCGACAGATCCTCTATACTATACCACACAGGAGAGCTGACAGATCCTCTATACTATACCACACAGGAGAGCTGACAGATCCTCTATACCACACAGGAGAGCTGACAGATCCTCTATACTACACCACACAGGAGAGCTGACAGATCCTCTATACTACACCACACAGGAGAGCTGACAGATGCTCTACACTACACCACACAGGAGAGCCGACAGATCCTCTATACTACACCACAAAGGAGAGCCGACAGATCCTCTATACTACACCACACAGGAGAGCCGACAGATCCTCTATACTACACCACACAGGAGAGCTGACAGATACTCTATACTACACCACACAAGAGAGGTGACAGATCCTCTACACTACACCACACTGGAGAGCTGACAGTTTCTCTATACTACACCACACAGGAGAGCTGAGAGATCCTCTATACTACACCGCACAGGAGAGCTGACAGATTCTCTATACTACAACGCACAGGAGAGCTGACAGATCCTCTATACTACACCGCACTGGAGAGCCGACAGATCCTCTATACTACCCACACAGGAGAGCTGACAGATCCTCTATACGCACCGAACTGAGAGCCGACGATCCTCTATACTACACTACAGAGGGAGCTGACAGATCCCTCTATACTACACCCACAGGAGAGCGACAGATCCTCTATACTACACCACACAGGAGAGCTGACAGATCCTCTATACTACACCACACAGGAGAGCCGACAGATCCTATACTACACCACACAGGAGAGCGACAGCTCTATACTACACCACACAGGAGAGCTGACAGATCCTCTATACTACACCACAAGGAGAGCGACAGATCCTCTATACTACACCACACAGGGAGCTGACAGATCCTCTATACTACCACACAGGAGAGCTGACAGATCCTCTATACTACACCACACAGGAGAGCTGACAGATCCTCTATACTACACCACACAGGAGAGCGACAGATCCTCTATACTACACCACACAGGAGAGCGACAGATCCTCTATACTACACCACACAGGAGAGCTGACAGATCCTCTATACTACACCACACAGGAGAGCTGACAGATCCTCTACCACACAGGAGAGCTGACAATCCTCTACATACCACACAGGAACCGTTACAGATCCTCTAGACCACACCGATAGCTGCTATCCTCTATACTACACCACACAGGAGAGCTGACAGATCCTCTATACTACACCACACAGGAGAGCTGACAGAGCTCTACACTACACCACACAGGAGAGCCGACAGAATCCTCTATACTACACCACAAAGGAGAGCCGACAGATCCTCTATACTACACCACACAGGAGAGCCGACAGATCCTCTATACTACACCACACAGGAGAGCTGACAGATCCTCTATACTACACCACACAGGAGAGCTGACAGATACTCTATACTACACCACACAAGAGAGGTGACAGATCCTCTACACTACACCACACAGGAGAGCCGACCGATCCTCTATACTACACCACACAGGAGAGCTGACAGTTTCTCTATACTACACCACACAGGAGAGCTGAGAGATCCTCTATACTACACCACACAGGAGAGCTGACAGATCCTCTATACTATACCACACAGGAGAGCCGACAAATTCTCTACACTACACCACACAGGAGAGCCGACAGTCCTCTATACTACACCACACAGGAGAGCTGACAGATCCTCTACACTTCACCACATGGGAGAGCTGACAGATGCTCTACACTACACCACACAGGAGAGCTGACAGATCCTCTATACTATACCACACAGGAGAGCTGACAGATCCTCTATACTACACCACACAGGAGAGCTGACAGATCCTCTACACTACACCACACAGGAAAGATGACAGTTTCTTTATACTACACCACACAGGAGAGCTGACAGATCCTCTATACTATACCACACAGGAGAGCTGACAGATCCTCTATACTTTACCACACAGGAGAGCTGACAGATCCTCTATACCACACAGGAGAGCTGACAGATCCTCTATACTACACCACACAGGAGAGCCGACAGATCCTCTATACTACACCACACAGGAGAGCTGACAGATCCTCTATACTATACCACACAGGAGAGCTGACAGATCCTCTGTACTACACCACACAGGAGAGCTGACAGATCCTCTACACTACACCTGTCACAACCAGACAGCTGAGAAGCTCTGACAGAAGCCTTTCAGAACCTCCTCCTTGAGTTTATTTGTTTTGGTTTTCAGTTCCTCATCTCGTTAGCCTCTCTCAGCTGTCATGTAGTTGGACTGATTGCATCCCTTTAAATTCCTCCCCATAATGCATTAGTGTGCGGCTTATACAACTTCCTGGAGTGTGTGTGCATGCTGATCCCATTTTCTAGTCTTCTACAAGATAAGTGCTGTACATTTATTTTCTGTTTGCTGGATCCCAGGTGACCCTGACTCCCTCCGTGTCTAGTGTAGGGAGCCGGTGGTCGTGTCCCTTCACTATTGTAGGGTGTTCAGGTGGTATATAGTCGAGGTACGAGGATATGCGATCATCCACCATTGGGATTTTCGCATAGGCTGAGCAGTCAGGGAGAGTGCCAGGTCTTATGCAGGGGTCTCCCTTTTGTTCCTTAGGTTTGGATCCAGTGAGTCATATATTCATTTTGCATTGTCTTGTTTCCTGTACACCTTCCGTGACATTATAAGCCGCCAAAACCGTCTCAAGCATGGATCCGGATTCACTTTTGACAGAACGCTTCCAGGGTCTCTCATTGGAGGTAGCTGATCTCCGTAAGACTCTTTCTCAGTTTCTAGTGACCGGTTCAGCTTGCGTTCATGGAGTTTGTTCTGAGCCTAAGATCTCGCTCCCGGATACGTTCTCCGGGGGTAGTGAGAATTTTGTGCCTTTCAGAGAGGCTTGCAAACTCCATTTTCGCCTTCTTCCCCATTCCTCTGGTGATGAGGAACGGAGGGTGGGGATCATTATATCGCTGCTCAGGGGTAACGCTCAGTCGTGGGCCTTTTCGCTGCCGTTGGGGGCACGGCCCCTCCGTTCAGTGGATGAATTCTTTTTAGCCCTGGGTCAGATATATGATGATCTGGATCTTGGACTCTGCTATGTATCAGGCCGTTCGTATTGACAGGCGTCTTAGAGAAAGAGGAGAGATCTCTCCTTCCTGTCATAGTCCCAGGACAGTGCAGCGGTCTCATTCTGTGCGCAGGGGTCTCAGTCGCTGTCAGCCCCTTCTGAGCAGGAGCCCATGCAGCTGGGGTTGATTGCCTCTGACAATAGAAGATTCAGCCCGCATGGGAAGGTTTGTTTCTGTTGTGGAGGTATAAATCATTTGGCAAATGTTTGTCCCTCTAGGAGATTCAGGCAGTTTTCTGGAAGTAATAAAGAAACAAAAAGGAAAAAATCTTTAAAAAATGTTCCATCTGTTACTATTGGCAGGGTTGAGGCGGAAATTGAAGGTTTTCCGTTTGCTTGTAGTTCCCGTTTTGTCCTGCCTGCCAGGGTGGTGCTAGAGATCAAGAACCTTTTTTGTGAGATTTTTGTAGATAGTGGAGCAGCTGTCAATCTCATTGATAATCATTTTGCGATAACTCATGGTTTCCAGGTATGCACTTTGGGAAAGGATATTCCTGTTTTTGCTATTAATTCCGCTCCACTTTCTCAGAAATCATTAAAGGGCATAGTTCACAATATTCGTTTAATTGTGAGTGATGCTCATGTTGAGGATGTGTCATGTTTCGTCCTTAGCGGATTACCTACTCCTCTTGTGTTGGGGCTACCCTGGCTCACTAAACATAACCCCACCATTGATTGGCAAGCGAGGCAAATAAATGGTTGGAGTGACTTTTGCAGAGAGAATTGCCTCACGACATCTGTTTCTGAAGTTTCTACTAAGACTGTACCACCTTTTCTCTCTGAATTTTCAGATGTCTTCTCTGAGAGTGGAGTTCAGGATTTGCCCCCGCACAGGGAGTACGATTGCCCTATTAATCTCATCCCAGGCGCCAAGCTGCCTAAATCTCGTTTATGCAATCTTTCCCAACCTGAAAGGGTCGCTATGCGTGCTTATATCTCGGAGAGTCTGAGAAAAGGACACATACGACCCTCAAAGTCACCTGTTGCCGCTGGTTTTTTCTTTGTTAAGAAAAAAGATGGTTCTTTAAGACCTTGTCTGGATTTCAGGGAGCTGAACAGTATCACTATTCGTGACCCTTATCTGCTTCCTCTGATCCCGGACCTGTTTAACCAGGTTGTTGGGGCTAAAGTCTTTTCCAAATTAGATCTAAGAGGGGCATACAACCTGGTCAGGGTCAGAGAAGGAGACGAATGGAAGACGGCCTTCAATACCCCTGAGGGCCATTTTGAGAATTTGGTTATGCCTTTTGGTTTGATGAATGCCCCAGCCGTTTTTCAGCATTTCGTGAACAGCATTTTTTATTATTTAATGGGAAAATTTGTATTAGTGTATTTGGATGACATTTTGATTTTTTCTCCTGATTTCAAAACTCATAAGGAACACTTACGTCAGGTCTTGCTCATCCTGCGGGAGAATAAATGATATGCAAAACTGGAAAAATGTGTGTTTGCGGTTCCAGAAATTCAATTTCTGGGGTTTCTTCTCTCCGCTTCTGGTTTTCGCATGGACCCCGAGAAGGTCCGCGCTGTGCTTGAGTGGGAACTTCCTGAGAATCAGAAGGCGCTGATGCGTTTTTTGGGCTTTGCCAATTATTACAGGAAGTTTATTTTGAATTATTCCTCTATTGTTAAACCACTCACTGATATGACCAGAAAGGGGGTAGATTTTTCTTCCTGGTCGGTAGAGGCGCGTAAGGCCTTTTCTAATATCAAGGAGAGTTTTGCTTCCGCTCCCATCTTGGTACAACCTGATATTTCTCTACCCTTCATAGTTGAGGTTGATGCTTCTGAGGTGGGTGTGGGTGCGGTCTTGTCTCAGGGTTCCTCTCCTGCCAAATGGCGACCGTGTGCCTTTTTCTCTAAGAAACTCTCCTCCGCAGAGAGAAATTACGATGTGGGAGATAGGGAATTGTTGGCCATCAAGTTGGCTTTTGAGGAATGGCGCCATTGGCTAGAGGGAGCCAGACACCCTATTACCGTGTTTACTGACCATAAAAATCTGGCCTACTTGGAGTCAGCCAAGCGTCTGAACCCGAGACAGGCCAGATGGTCTTTGTTCTTTTCAAGGTTTAATTTTGTTGTCATGTTCCGCCCTGGGGTTAAGAATGTGAAGGCAGATGCCCTGTCACGTTGTTTTCCGGGAGGTGGGAATTTTGAAGACCCGGGTCCCATTTTGGCTGAAGGTGTGGTGGTCTCTGCTCTTTTTCCTGAATTGGAGGCAGAGGTGCAGGCAGCCCAGTCAGAGGCTCCTGATCTTTGTCCTTCTGGGAGGTTGTTTGTGCCTCTCGCTTTAAGACACAAGATTTTTAAGGAACACCACGATACAGTCCTTGCTGGGCACTCGGGGTCAAGAGCCACAGTGGATCTCGTCGCTCAGAGATTCTGGTGGCCTGCGCTTCGTAAGTCGGTTGAGGGTTTTGTGGCAGCCTGTGAGACTTGCGCTCGTGCCAAAGTCCCTCATTCACGGCCATCAGGTCCTCTCCTTCCCTTACCCATTCCTTCCCGTCCTTGGACTTCATAACGGACCTGCCTCGTTCCTCGGGGAAGACTGTGATTCTGGTGGTGGTGGACCGTTTTAGCAAAATGGTGCATTTCATCCCTTTTTCTGGTTTGCCCAATGCTAATACGCTGGCGCAGGCATTTATTGATCACATTGTCAAATTGCATGGTATTCCTTCAGACATAGTCTCTGATAGGGGCACGCAGTTTGTTTCCAGATTCTGGAAGGCTTTCTGTTCTCGCTTGGGGGTTCGGTTGTCATTCTCTTCTGCTTTCCACCCGCAGTCAGAATCTGGAGACATATCTGCGCTATTTTATGGTGGAGAATCAGGAGGATTGGTGTTCTTTTTTGTCCCTTGCTGAGTTTGCTTTAAATAACCGTCGTCAGGAGTCCTCTGATAAGTCACAATTTTTTGGTGCATATGGGTTTCATCCGCAGTTTGGGACTTTCTCGGGAGAGGGGTCTTCTGGTTTACCTGATGAGGACAGATTCTCCTCGTCTTTGTCATCTATTTGGCAAAAGATTTAGGATAATCTAAAGAGCATGAGTGAGAGATATAAGCGTGTGGCAGATAAGAGACGTGTGCCTGGTCCAGACCTGAATGTTGGTGATCTGGTGTGGTTGTCTACCAAGAATATCAAATTGAAGGTTCCCTCCTGGAAGTTGGGTCCTAGGTTTATTGGGCCTTACAAAATCCTGTCTGTCATCAATCCTGTTGCCTACCGTCTTGATCTTCCTCAGACTTGGAAGATCCATAATGTTTTTCATAAGTCCTTATTGAAACCTTATGTTCAACCCATTGTACCGTCGCCTTTGCCTCCTCCTCAGATTATGGTTGATGGAAATCTTGAATTTCAGGTCTCTAGGATTGTGGATTCTCGTTGTGTCCGCGGTTCTCTCCAGTACCTCGTTCATTGGGAGGGTTATGGTCCTGAGGAGAGGATGTGGGTCCCAGTGACGGACATTAAGGCCACTCGTCTCATCAGGGCTTTCCATAGGTCCCATCCTGAGAAGGTGGGCTCTGAGTGTCCGGAGTCCACTCGTAGAGGGAGGGGTACTGTCACAACCAGACAGCTGAGAAGCTCTGACAGAAGCCTTTCAGAACCTCCTTGAGTTCATTTGTTTTGGTTTTCAGTTCCTCATCTCGTTAGCCTCTCTCAGCTGTCATGTAGTTGGACTGATTGCATCCCTTTAAATTCCTCCCCATAATGCATTAGTGTGCGGCTTATACAACTTCCTGGAGTGTGTGTGCATGCTGATCCCATTTCCCAGTCTTCTACAAGATAAGTGCTGTACATTTATTTGTGATTTTCTGTTTGCTGGATCCCAGGTGACCCTGACTCCCTCCGTGTCTAGTGTAGAGAGCCGGTGGTCGTGTCCCTTCACTATTGTAGGGTGTTCAGGTGGTATATAGTCGAGGTACGAGGCTATGCGATCATCCACCATTGGGATTTTCGCATAGGCTGAGCAGTCAGGGAGAGTGCCAGGTCTTATGCAGGGGTTTCCCTTTTGTTCCTTAGGTTTGGATCCAGTGAGTCATATATTCATTTTGCATTGTCTTGTTTCCTGTACACCTTCCGTGACAACACCACACAGGAGAGCTGACAGATCCTCTATACTATACCACACAGGAGAGCTGACAGATCCTCGATACTATACCACACAGGAGAGCTGACAGATCCTCTATACTACACCACACAGGAGAGCTGACAGATCCTCTATACTATACCACACAGGAGAGCTGACAGATCCTCGATACTATACCACACAGGAGAGCTGACAGATCCTCTATACTACACCACACAGGAGAGCTGACAGATCCTCTATACTATACCACACAGGAGAGCTGACAGATCCTCTATACTATACCACACAGGAGAGCTGACAGATCCTCTATACTATACCACACAGGAGAGCTGACAGATACTCTATACTACACCACACAGGAGAGCTGACAGATGCTCTACACTACACCACACAGGAGAGCTGACAGATCCTCTATACTACACCACACAGGAGAGCTGACAGATCCTCTATACTACACCACACAGGAGAGCTGACAGATCATCTATACTATACCACACAGGAGAGCTGACAGATCCTCTATACTACACCACACAGGAGAGCCGACAGATCCTCTATAGTACACCACACAGGAGAGCTGACAGATGCTCTACACTACACCACACAGGAGAGCCGACAGATCCTCTATACTACACCACACAGGAGAGCTGACAGATCCTCTATACTAAACCACACAGGAGGGCTGACAGATCCTCTATACTACACCACACAGGAGAGCTGACAGATCCTCTATACTACACCACACAGGAGGGCTGACAGATCCTCTATACTACACCACACAGGAGAGCTGACAGATCCTCTATACTACACCACACAGGAGAGCTGACAGATCCTCTATACTACACCACACAGGAGAGCTGACAGATCCTCTGTACTACACCACACAGGAGAGCTGACAGATCCTCTATACTACACCACACAGGAGAGCTGACAGATCCTCTATACTACACCACACAGGAGAGCTGACAGATCCTCTATACTACACCACACAGTAGAGCTGACAGATCCTCTATACTACACCAGACAGGAGAGCTGACAGATCCTCTATACTACACCAAGTGGTAATAGAGAGTGTCACAGTAACTCCAGAATGGCCCAAATCACTCCACATACAGTAGTTCCAATCCAATCACAAAGAAAGAAGCTACACAAGCAACTTTTACTTATACTGGGAGAAATCTAAGTTGGTGCCAGACAATGTCGACCTGGAGCCCATCAGAGGAAGTTATTAAGGCTCAACCCTTATATCATCAATAAAGTTTTGAATAAAAGAAATAGAAATAGACCCTAGAGGCAAGTAATTTGCTGCAAAGTCTGTTCAAAATGTGTTTTTTTTTTCCTCCTGGACCTTTGTAGCCCACTAGGGTATCTCAGACATTCACCACAGAGAGATATATTATTATTTATTATTAAAGGGAACCTCTCATCAACTTTATGCCTACCTCACTGAGGGCAGCATAAAATAGTGACAGAAATGCTGATGTCAGCGGTTTGTTACTCATGAGCTAAAAGTAAGTGGTTGCTGAGAACCAGCATCATAATCATTGCAGCCCAGGCCGTGAAAAGAGTCAAATCTACCTGAGAAGAGTCCTGGTTATTCCTAATCTCCTGCTCTCCGGCCCATCTGCTGATGATTGGCAGTTCTCTCCTAGAGAGAAAGGGAGAAAACTAGGGGCAGTGTCCCACTCGTGATCATGGGCACCGCAAACTAGTTTTATTGTCATATATTATGCCTGTATGCTGTACTTCATCTCATGTCACATTCTCCCATGTCACTATGTGATTTTATATGTAAGATCCATTATACAGGCCAGGTTAGTGTGCACTACACTAGTTTCTC
Source organism: Bufo gargarizans (assembly GCF_014858855.1). NCBI lineage: Eukaryota > Metazoa > Chordata > Amphibia > Anura > Bufonidae > Bufo > Bufo gargarizans. Next base: position 81,475,507 of record NC_058089.1, read on the forward strand.
CACTAGATGGGGCAGTGTTACAGAGTATTTATAGCTTAGCTCAGGCCTAGTTAGGTGGTTCTTTTCCTGAAGTCTAGTCAGTGAGCAGCCATGATGTAGCGGCCTGCTGGAGGGAGGCCTCCTGCCTCTCTGTTCTCTCCCTGTTGATTCCACAGTCCAGGGTTAAAGCCTACAAGATTCAGCCTAGAGGTGAGAAATCCACTTCTATAGCTTGCTCCTCCAGGGTGACCGGTGATAAGCTGCAAACAGCAAGTATTCAAGGGGACTAGTATATTTTAGTCAAGTCAAAGGATAGCAAACGGCCGTACTCAAAGGCTTCTCAGGCACCTTTACAATTAGGTGTAGGACACAGCTTCCGGCGTATATATAAAAGACAAAGAGTCTGTTTTACCTGAGGACTTACAATATCCTACCCTCGTATGCATGAGAGACTGTATTTCTTATCTGGGTGTACTAGAGACTGTTTAATACTTGGATGCAACTGTTATCAGGAGCAACGTTCAGTAAAAGTTATAAGCTGGATTGCACTATCCTTGTCTCAGTCTCCAATTCCTCAGTTAACACTACAGTAAATGGTTGTACCACCATAAAAGGTACTGGCGTCACGACTACAAGGGACCTTGCCATAGGCACATTAATACAGACCATCAAGGGCACCTCAAACCACCATCTGGCCTGTGTCTCTTACACCAGAGTGTGCCCCAGAGAATTCCTGGGCCGTTCTCCTCATCACTTGTGCATGCCTGCCCAGGGACTACATAACCGTGAGTAACCAGAACTGTATTTACCTCAGCCCAGGTGGGGGGTAGATTAATCAGGCAGCAGAATTGAGGATAGATTGGAGCTGTGTGAGGATGCTAGATGAGAGACCACAGAGGAGGATGTTACAGTAGTCTAGGCGGGAGATTATGAGGGCATGTATAAGCATTTTTGCACACTCTGGATTGAGAAATATGCAGAGGTGGAAAGGGCTTGGGTGTGCAGTTTGAAGGACAGAGCAGAATTGAAAGTTACCCCTTGGATGACCAGGGAGAGTGTGCAGCCATTGACTGTGATAGAAAGGTCTGATGAGGGGGCTAAATAAGATGGGGGGATGATAAATTCTGTTTTATATATGTTAAGATTTAAAAAGCGAGAGGAGAAGAAGGAGGCTATAGAGGATAGGTATTGTGGGATACTGACTGGATAGTAGGTTGTTGATATTTGGACCAAAGAGGTAAATTTGCATTTCTTCAGCATAGAAGTGATACTGAAAGCCATGGGACTCTATGAGCTGTCCCAGGCCAAATGGGTAGATTGAGAAGACCAGGGATCCTAGGATAGAGCCTTGAGGGACACTGACAAAGAAAGGACAAGGTGAGGAGATGTGTGAGTGGGAGACACTAAATGTCCGGTTTGCAAGCTATGATGTGATTCAGGAGAAGGCCAAATCTGTGATGCCAAGAGATGCGAGAGTTTGTAGCAGAAGTGAGTAGTCAACTGTGTCAAAGGCAGAGGATAATTCAAGAAAGAAGAGGACAGAGTAATGGCGTTTGGCTTTGGTAGTTAGCAGGACAGTTCAAGGTGGTCATGTTGTTGAAGTAACTTTGAGGCATATGGGAGTAGTGATATGGGGCAATAGTTAGACAAAGAAGACACGTCAAGGGAAGGCTTTTTGAGGATGGGTGTGATGGTAGCATGTTGGAAAATAGGAGAGGAAGACACCTGAGGTTAGGGATAGGTTGAAGAGATGGGTTAGGGCAGGGAGAAACACTGTGGTAAGGTTAGGGATGAGGTGGGATGGGATTGGGTCAAGCGCACAGGTGGTGAGATGTGATAGAGTAGGTTGGAAAGTACTTCTTTTGTAATGGTGGAGAAGCTGTTTTTGGGGGAAGAGGACTGAATAAGTGTGTAGAAGGGCTGTGGGGACTGTAGGCTGAAGCTTTCTCTGATGTTGTTAATCTTTTGTATGAAATAGGTGGCAAAGTCCTCAGCTGAGATGAGATGTGAGAGAGGGGACACAGGTGGATGGAGAAGAGAGTTAAAGGGGTTATCCCATGATTAATTGAAAAAACTAAAATCAGACTTAATATTTTACATGACAAGCTCTTTCTAACAAAGCAGAACAAGCCCTGTATCTCACATGGATCAGGAGATCTGCCCATGCATTGCTCCAATTACTGTGCTAGATTTACAGTGAGGAACAGAAATATTTGAACACCCTGCAATTTTGCAAGTTCTCCCACTTAAAAATCATGGAGAGGTCTAAAATTCACATTGTAGGTGCATTCCCACTCTGAGAAAAAATAAAAAATTAGGAAATCACATTGCATGTGATGACTAGAGCAGGGGAACGTTCCGTGCAATGCATGATTTGTGACCTTTAAAACTGTGGTCCCAGCTCTCTTCATGCCATTGACCAGCTCCTCCCTTGTAGTTCTGGGCTGATTCCTCACCTTTTTTATCATCAGTGATACCCTACGAGGTGAGATCTTGCATGGAGCCCCAGTCCGAGGGAGACTGACAGTCATCTTTAGCCTCTTCCATTTTCTAACGATTTCTCCAACAGTTGATCTATATTCAGCAAGCTGCTTGGCAATTGCCCCTTAGCCCTTTCCAGCCTTGTGGAGGTCCACAATTTTGTCACTGGTTTCTTTCGACAGCTCTTTGGTCTTGCCTATGGTAGTAGTTGGCGTCTGACTGACTGTAGGGTGGACAGGTGTCTTTAAAGAGCTCAGACAGGTGCTACTAAGTTAGATTAATGAGTGGAGTAGAGGTGGACTTTTTAAAGGCACAGTAACAGGTCTTTGAGAGCCAGAATTCTTGCTTTTTCTCAGGTGTTCAAATACTTATGTTCAGCAGTGCAAGACAAATACATTCTTTAAAAATCATACAATGTGATTTCCTGAATTTTTTCTTTTTATTCTGTCTCTCAGAGTGGGAATGCACCTACAATGTGAATTGCAGACCCCTCCATGATTTCTAAGTGGGAGAACTTGCAAAATCGCAGGGTGTTCAACTACTTCTGTTCCTCGCTAGTGTCCTTTCTCAGGGGGCATGTCTTTCTTCTGTAGCTCTCCCTATCGCAGTTAAAGGATAAAACCGAGCATGTGCGGCCATCTCAGTACGTAGGACAAAGCAATACAAAAAACAAACAGCAGGTGGCGCTATACAGATACATTTTACTGAATAACTGTACAAAATTTTATATGACATGCAATTACTAAAGTATTCAGAGCCAGGTGCCTGTTTTATTTTTAATGGGACAATGCCTTTAAAAGTGTTAAATAGTTGTTTAGGACTGAAGACAGGGAAGAGAGAGAGATGTGAAGTAGCCCTGTTTTGCAGCAGCGAGTGCGGACTTGGTTCACTGGTCCTCCATCTTGTCGGCAGATGTGACAACAGATGCCACATGGAAGGAAAAAGCTGAGATTTATCTAAACTAGTGTAAAGGAAAACGGGCTTCGTTGCCCATAGTGACCAATGAGATTCCACCTTTCATTTTTCAGAGCTTCATCGGAAAATGAAAGGATCAATCTGATTGGTTGCTGTGGCCAACTAAGCCAGTTTTCCTTTACACCAGTTTTAATAAATCCCCCCACTGAGTATAGTCTGAGATAATCCTGATTCAGCACAAATGGAAGTCAGCTGTGCCACATATATGGTGCATGATGTGTCCGTATACATGTGGCATAGCTGTGTATTTATGTCTGACATATGTCTTCATTAGTTATCCGAATAAACCTGTGGCTTCAGGCGTTCACTCCCGGCCCATTATACTGTTAGCCCTTTGTTCTGCTGAAAGGCGCAGCCTGTCCTGACAACATGCATACACATGGCCAGTATAGATGTCTTCTCAGTCACCCCAGTCATGACCCCAGCACGCCATCTTAATGTCTTCAGGATTAATTACCACAGAACCAATAAACACAGCAGGGTAATGAATTATCAGAGGTCCAAGTCCCATTACAGCCGATAACATGGCCTTTAGGAGAGATATTCCCACAGGACAGGCCAGAAACAAGATACTTGAAGACAACAGTAATTAAAGCTTCATGTATCCAAAGCTTCAGAACTTGTACCGGTTATTCAAGAGGACCTGTCCCCTCTCCTGACATGTCTGTTTTAGTAAATCACTGTATTTACACGTTCAAACAGCAGAAAAGATGCCCGATTATCATCAGCCCATCGCCCTGTGTAAGGCTACTTTCACACCAGCGTTTTTGCTGGATCCATCATAGATCAGCAAAATCGCTTCCGGCATAAATAGTACAACCGCCTGCATGCGTTCTGAACGGATCTGGTTGTATTATCTCTAAACTACCCAAGACGTATTCGTCTCTAAAACCATTGTAAGTCAATGGGGAACGGATCAGTTTTCTTTTTTGTCTGAAAAAATGGATTCGCCACCATTGACTTACATTGTGATTAATGATGGATCCGTCTTGCTCCGCACCACATTGCGGACAGAAAAACGCTGCTTGCTGCGTTATTCTGTCTGCGATGAGGATGCAACCAAATGGAATGGAATGCATTCTGGTGCACTGCGTTTCGTTCAGTTCCGTTTTGTCCCCATTGACAATAAATGGGGACAAAACGGAAGCGTCCTATGACGGAAAGGGAAGGCGCAGATGTGAAAGTAGCCTAATCCGAGATGTGCTGCTGATAATGGGGAGGAACCATATACTTTGCATTGGCAAAATAATAGCAAAAAAATGAACTCACTAAACCAGCATTTTATTTTTTAAATATGTTTAGAATAAAAACCTAATTTACATAAAGTAATTTTCTCATATTACATCTCCTTTACAGTTGCTCCAGGGATGGAGCTTGACTGTAAAATGAAATCTACAGGGAGTGCAGAATTATTAGGCAAGTTGTATTTTTGAGGATTAATTTTATTATTGAACAACAACCATGTTCTCAATGAACCCAAAAAACTCATTAATATCAAAGCTGAATATTTTTGGAAGTAGTTTTTAGTTTGTTTTTAGTTTTAGCTATTTTAGGGGGATATCTGTGTGTGCAGGTGACTATTACTGTGCATAATTATTAGGCAACTTAACAAACAACAAATATATACCCATTTCAATTATTTATTACCAGTGAAACCAATATAACATCTCAACATTCACAAATATACATTTCTGACATTCAAAAACAAAACAAAAACAAATCAGTGACCAATATAGCCACCTTTCTTTGCAAGGACACTCAAAAGCCTGCCATCCATGGATTCTGTCAGTGTTTTGATCTGTTCACCATCAACATTGCGTGCAGCAGCAACCACAGCCTCCCAGACACTGTTCAGAGAGGTGTACTGTTTTCCCTCCTTGTAAATCTCACATTTGATGATGGACCACAGGTTCTCAATGGGGTTCAGATCAGGTGAACAAGGAGGCCATGTCATTAGATTTTCTTCTTTTATACCCTTTCTTGCCAGCCACGCTGTGGAGTACTTGGACGCGTGTGATGGAGCATTGTCCTGCATGAAAATCATGTTTTTCTTGAAGGATGCAGACTTCTTCCTGTACCACTGCTTGAAGAAGGTGTCTTCCAGAAACTGGCAGTAGGACTGGGAGTTGAGCTTGACTCCATCCTCAACCCGAAAAGGCCCCACAAGCTCATCTTTGATGATACCAGCCCAAACCAGTACTCCACCTCCACCTTGCTGGCGTCTGAGTCGGACTGGAGCTCTCTGCCCTTTACCAATCCAGCCACGGGCCCATCCATCTGGCCCATCAAGACTCACTCTCATTTCATCAGTCCATAAAACCTTAGAAAAATCAGTCTTGAGATATTTCTTGGCCCAGTCTTGACGTTTCAGCTTGTGTGTCTTGTTCAGTGGTGGTCGTCTTTCAGCCTTTCTTACCTTGGCCATGTCTCTGAGTATTGCACACCTTGTGCTTTTGGGCACTCCAGTGATGTTGCAGCTCTGAAATATGGCCAAACTGGTGGCAAGTGGCATCTTGGCAGCTGCACGCTTGACTTTTCTCAGTTCATGGGCAGTTATTTTGCGCCTTGGTTTTTCCACACGCTTCTTGCGACCCTGTTGACTATTTTGAATGAAACGCTTGATTGTTCGATGATCACGCTTCAGAAGCTTTGCAATTTTAAGAGTGCTGCATCCCTCTGCAAGATATCTCACTATTTTTGACTTTTCTGAGCCTGTCAAGTCCTTCTTTTGACCCATTTTGCCAAAGGAAAGGAAGTTGCCTAATAATTATGCACACCTGATATAGGGTGTTGATGTCATTAGACCACACCCCTTCTCATTACAGAGATGCACATCACCTAATATGCTTAATTGGTAGTAGGCTTTCGAGCCTATACAGCTTGGAGTAAGACAACATGCATAAAGAGGATGATGTGGTCAAAATACTAATTTGCCTAATAATTCTGCACTCCCTGTAGTAGTAACTTTGTGCCAGGCAGTATATGTTTAGCTAGGACATCATCTTCCGATACATTTCTGGGTATTTGCTAAGCAAACGGTGACCTGTGCCATGTTCTTTTCCTTACAAACACATGCTATTATCACTTGGTTCATCCAGGCGCATCTTCACGATATTTTCCTTCCCAAGAACCTCTTGCCCTGACACGTTCCCTGCAATAGCAGCCTTACCAAGTAGATTCTCCTGCTATGTGAGGAATGTCTCAGTATGTCAATGAAGATTGCTCCTTGTTTATCTTTATTTTTTCTGGAACACCTTATAAATTCTTTAACCCCTTCCCGACCACTGCTGTATGTGTAGGGCGGATGTCAGGTCATTTTTATAGATTGAACCCGCTCAGCCATGGGCATAGTTTGGGGCTGAGTTACACAGCGGACACCCAGTGGCAGAGTCCATGATCAGAGACAACTCTGATCACAGGCACTTAGTCAATTGCGACCACAGCATCTGAACTTTCATTGTCAATGAGATCATGGCAGCCATCAGGTTGCTTTGGCAGCCTGGGGCTTTCTGAAGGCTCTGAGGCCTTCAATAGCAAAGTTCCTATGTGTCAAACCCTGCCTATAGATTCTCCTCTCCTATAGATTGCAATGGTAAATCATTGCATTCTATAGAAGAAGTGATCACACGAATGCATGATAACGTCCCCTAGGGGGACTAAAAAATAAGTGTGAAACAATGTAAAAGTTTTTAAACATATGAAACAAAAAGAAATAAAATTTTTAATCAACTCCCCTTCTCTTTTTTAAAAAAAAATCTATAAAAAAATAAAGATCATTGGTAACGCTGCGTCCCAAAAAGCCCGAACTATTAAAATATAAATGTGTGAATGGTGTAATGGAAATAAAATTAAAATAGCTGACTGGCAGTTTTTTGCCTCCCCCAAAAAATTGAATATAAATTGATCAAAAAGTAATGCACACCTCAAAATGGTATCAATATAGAAATACAGATCACCTTGAATCAGTCCTTACACAGCTCCACAGATGTAAAAAAAAATGTTAAAAGTCATCGGAGTCAGAATATGGCGATGCAAAGAAAAAATTTATTTTTTCTCAAGATTTTATTATTTTAAAAGTATGAAAACACAAGAAAAACTATAAAAAATATGGTATTGTTGTTAACTATACTAACCTGCAGAATGAAATTAACATGTCATTTTTACCACAGAGAGAACGCCATAAAAATGAAACCCATAAAATAGAGACGGTATTGCATTTTTACCAATTCCACCCCATTTAGAATTTACACAATATTGAGTAGTGTGATTAGAAAGTACAACTTGTCCAGCAAAAAAATGTGAAAGGGTTAAATGGCCTTTATTATCCCGCTTTTATTGGATAAAATAGCATTTTTGCAATAGTTTTTTATGAAAAATTTTGCTCTGTTTTTCTGCTGCGTATATTTTTATGCATTGCAGCCCCTCACTCTTCTATTCTGAATGCAAATATAATGCACACGGCCGTAGTTTTGGTCAGCATCCGATCCGCATTTTTTTGCGGATCAGATGTGGACCCGTTCATCTCAATGGGGCCGCAAAAGATGTGGACAGCACACCCATGTGCATCTGCATCCATAAGTCCTTTCATGGCCCTGCAAAAAAAAATAGAACATGTCCTACTCTTGTCTGTTTTGCGGTCAAGGATAGGACATTTCTACAGGAGTAAAAAAAATGGTAGCATGCACTCGGCCGATAAACGTGTTTTGTGGGTCCGCAATTTATAGACCACAAAACACTTAGGCCTCTTTCACACGAGCTTGTCCGGATAAGGTCCGGATGCGTTGCGGCAAACCCGGGCGAGTAGGTACCCAATTGCAGTCAGTTTTGACTGCGATTGCATTCCGTTGTTCAGTTTTTATCACGCGGGTGCAATGTGTTTTGCACCCGCGTGATAAAAAACTGAACGTGGTACCCAGACCCGAACTTCTTCACAGAAGTTCAGGTTTGGGTTCAAGGTTGTGTAGATTATATTATTTCCCCTTATAACATGGTTATAAGGGAAAATAATAGCATTCTGAATACAGAATATATAGTACAATAGGGCTGGAGGGGTTAAAAAAATATATTAAAAATGTAACTCACCTTAATCCACTTGTTCGCACAGCTGGCATCTCTTCTGTCTTCTTCTTTGAGGAATAGGACGTTTGATGACATCACTGCACTCATCACATAGTCCATCACATGATCTTTTACCATGGTGATGGATCATGTGACGGACCATGTGATGAGCACAGTGACGTCATCAAAGGTCCTATTCCTCAAAGAAGAAGACAGAAGAGTAGCCGGGCTGCGCGAACAAGTGGATTAAGGTGAGTTAAATTTTTATTTAATTTTTTATAACCCCTCCAGCCCTATTGTACTATGCATATTTGTCCCGATCATCTCCTAGCAACCGTGCTTGAAAATCGCACCACATTCCCACTTGCTTGCGGATGCTTGCGATTTTCACGCAGCCCCATTCACTTCTATGGGGCCTGCGTTGTGGGAAAAACGCACAAAGAGAAGCATGCTGCGATTTTCACGCAATGCACAAGTGATGCGTGAAAATCACCGCTCGTGTGCACAGCCCCATAGAAATGAATGGGTCCGGATTCAGTGTGGGTGCAATGCGTTCACGTCACGCATTGCACCCGCGTGGAAAACTCACTTGTGTGAAAGAGGCGTTATGGCCATGTGCATGAGCCCTAATGAAAATTCAGGAGAGGAAAGAGAGGTCTTCAAAAGTTCCTTGCAAATGTATGGAGCATTACATAAACACAGATGCCATGCTGCATTATTTAGACCATGTTGGTCGGATTCATCATACACCATGAGTTAGGGATCATTCAGACGACCATAGTGTTTTGCGGCCTGAAAATTGCGGATCCGCAAAACACTGATACCGGCCATGTGCGTTCCGCATTTTGCTAACACTGGGACCCCCACCGATCACAACAACAGGGGCCCCATACCTTATGGAGCCCCCCTAAAATGGACAGAGCAGCAGGTCAGAAATGCCCGCCACAGCTCCATTCATTTCTATGGGAGCAGCAGAGATAGCTGCGTACAGCGCTCGGCTATTTCCGGCGGTCCATTAGAGAATGAGTGGAGCAGTAGGGTTCATTCCTGGTGTCTTCTTAGAGGAACCATGAATCCTACCTCGGTGGCCACCATAGCTTGGCATCTGGTTAGAGATCAACAGAAACTGCCCTTTCTTGGGGAAGGTTCTCTACGAAACATCTGAAATCGAGTACCCACACACCCCTTGTGAAGGGCTAGCACAATAATTATACATAGTGAGATGCTCCTTGGTTTATATTACTTTCTCCTCTTGCTGTTAGAAGTGTTTCTGTATGATCCAGACACATAGTTTGCACTAATGAGCACCAATAAGCTGCAAACAGCTGCGACCAATCGGGATATACAGATAGAGCTCTGCTATAACACAGTAGTTTTGAATGAATAGTTGCCTTTCTGGGACACATAAAATGATTTGCATATCCCCTCCCACAATCGTAAATGAGCAATTAAACTCTAATTTTAAATCTTTTCCGTCTAGTCTAGAGAGTTGATACAGTCTGCAGATAGCTTGTGTTTCTTGGCAATGTTGAGTCTCACCCTCCCGTGTTGTCTCTTTCCTACCTGCTTGATACGTTCTTCAGACTATTATTCTGCCAAGTCTTAAATTAATTTCTTAATTAATTTGGCTGGCTGCCCCTTGCTATTAGAGACACTAATGCTGCTTATCAGGAGAGATAAGAGTAATTGCAGTTAGTATTTTGCATTAGAGGAACTTCCAGGCTTTATTAGAGATGCGCCGCGTGGCATGTGGTCCTCTCAAGATTCCAGATTATTTTGCTAAGACTGCACCCTCAATTCTCAAGATCTTGGAACCTTATTCAAAATATAATTGTACAATGCGATATAAAGGGGTAATTGAACCATGACAAACACTTTTAGGAGTTAAGCCTGCCTGGCAATCAGATGATGGGTCTACCTTCTGAAACCTTTGGAAGAAAATTCAGCCAATGATGAACAATTGTGTCTTGAAGATGTGATATGAAATTTCTCTCCTAATCATCTTTTCAGCCTCCCGGCCTGGTGACAAGCATCATTACTCTCTTTCTCAGGGACGTGTCCTTTCTCAGGGCATGTGTCCTGTCTGCTGCAGCTGGTGGCAGTTGAAGGATAGAACTGAGCATGTGTGTCCACCTCTGTGAAGTGGACAGAGAAATTAGAAAAAAAGCAAACAGCAGGTAGCGCTATTCAGATAGATTTCATTGAATAACTCAGTGGCTATACTAAATTTACATATTTACAAATATTACATATTTAGTGCCCTGGAGCAGGGAGTACTTTGACATTTGGACATTTGCCTATATCCATAGAAACATAGAAACATAGATTGTGTCGGCAGATATGAACCATTTGGCCCATCTAGTCTGCCCAATATACTGAATACTATGAATAGCCCCTGGCCCTATCGTATATGAAGGATGGCCTTATGCCTATCCCATGCATGCTTAAACTCCTTCACTGTATTTGCAGCTACCACTTCTGCAGGAAGGCTATTCCATGCATCCACTACTCTCTCAGTAAAGTAATACTTCCTTATATTACTTTTAAACCTATGCAAAGTTAAAACTTACTTTATTTCTTTTGAAAGGGTTAACTTATACAGTTTATTACTGTGTTACTGCATTTTATATACATATAGGTCCACATATATTTGGACAGAGACAACATTTTTCTAATTTTTGTTCTGTACATTACCACAATGGATTTTTAACAAAACAATTCAGATGCAGTTGAAGTTCAGACTTTCAGCTTTAACCCCTTAAGGACACGGCCATATTTCACCTTAAGGACCAGGCCATTTTTTGCAAATCTGACCAGTGTCACTTTAAGTGCTGATAACTTTAAAACGCTTTGACTTATCCAGGCCATTCTGAGATAGTTTTTTCGTCACATATTGTACGTCATGACACTGGTAAAACGAAGCAAAAAAAACATTCATTTTTATTTATAAAAAAATACTAAATTTACCCAAAATTTGTAAAAAAGTTTCAATTTCTCTACTTCTATAATACATAGTAATACCTCCAAAAATAGTTATTACTTTACATTCCCCATATGTCTACTTCATGTTTGGATCATTTTGGGAATGATATTTTATTTTTTGGGGATTTTACAAGGCTTAAAAGTTTAGAAGCAAATCTTGAAATTTTTCAGAAATTTTCAAAAACCCATTTTTTAGGGACCAGTTCAGGTCTGAAGACACTTTGCGAGGCTTACATAATAGTAACCACCCAAAAATGAACCCATTCTATAAACTATACCCCTCAAGGTATTCAAAACTGATTTTACAAACGTTGTTCACCCTTTAGGTGTTCCACAAGAATTAATGGAAAATAGAGATACAATTTCAAAATTTCACTTTTTTGGCAGATTTTCCATTTTAATAATTTTTTTCCAGTTACAAAGCAAGGGTTAACAGCCAAACCAAACTCAATATTTATGTCCCAGATTCTGTAGTTTACAGAAACACCCCATATGTGGTCGTAAACTGCTGTACGGGCACACGACAGGGCGCAGAAGGAAAGGAATGCCATACGGTTTTTGGAAGGCAGATTTTGCTGGACTCTTTTTTTTTACACCATGTCCAATTTGAAGCCCCCCTGATGCACCCCTAGAGTAGAAACTCCATAAAAGTGACCCTATCTAAGAAACTACTCCCCTCAAGGTATTTAACACAGATTTTACAAACGTCGTCAACTCTTTAGGTGTTCCACAAGAGTTATTGGCAAATGGAGATGAAATTTCTGAATTTCAATTTTTGGGCACATTTTCCATTTTAATCAATTTTTCCCAGTAACAAAGCAAGAGTTAACAGCCAAACAAAACTCAATATTTATGGCCCTGATTATGTAGTTTACAGAAACACCCCATGCAACCCTCTTCTCCCACTCTTCACACACTGATAGCAACACCGCAGGAGAAATGCTAGCACAGGCTTCCAGTATCCGTAGTTTCAGGTGCTGCACATCTCGTATCTTCACAGCATATGCTGTCAAGATATCGAGATGTGCAGCACCTGAAACTACGGATACTGGAAGCCTGTGCTAGCATTTCTCCTGCGGTGTTGCTATCAGTGTGTGAAGAGTGGGAGAAGAGGGTTGCATTGACAATCCAACACAATGGGCAGCACATTGAACACATTTTATAAGTGGTCAGAAACTTGTAAATAACTCATGAAAGAATAAAGTTGCGTTAAAACCAAGCACACCATTGTTTTTCTTGCGAAATTCCCAATAAGTTTGATGTGTCACATGACCCTCTTCCTATTGAAAAAACAAAAGTTGGATTTAAAATAGCCGACTTCAAAATGGCCACCATGGTCACCACCCATCTTGAAAAGTTTCCCCCCTTACATATACTAATGTGCCACAAACAGGAAGTTAATATCACCAACCATTCCAATTTTATTAAGGTGTATCCATATAAATGGCCCACCCTGTATTCTTTTTTTTATTTATGTAAATTGTACACAATAATATCATGTTTGAAACAAACAAAAAAATCATGTTTTAGTGTCTCCATATTCTGAGATCCATAGTTTTGATGATGCGGGATGAGATGACGGTTTGATTGGCACTATTTTGGGGTGCATATGACTTTTTGATCGCTTGCTATTACACTTTTTGTGATGTAAGGTTTATTTAGCACAGTTTTTATTTTTTATTTTTTACAGTGTTCATCTGAGGGGTTAGGGCATGTGATATGTTTAGAGAGCCGGGCAATACCTAATATGTATACTCCCCCCCCCCCCCCCCATTCTTTACCATTTTTTTAAACTTTATTTGGGGGGAATGATGTTTTTGTTTATTTTTACTTGAAGCTTTTAATTTTTTGGGGGAAAACTTTATTTTTTCAACTTTTTTTTCACTTTATGTTTTGTCCCACTTTGGGACTTGAACTTTTGGGGGTCTAATCCTTTACAATGCATTCCAATACTTCTGTATTGGAATGCATTGGCTGTATGAGTAATACTGTGTGTATTACTCATACAGCTTCCGGCCTGTGAGATCCATACTGCTACAGAGGGATCTGGATAGATTGGAGGCTTGTGGGCAGATAAGTGGCAGATGAGGTTTAACACTGACAAATGTAAGGTTATGCACATGGGTAGGAATAATGCAAGTCTCCCGTGCAGTCCGGAGGCACAGCGAAATAGCGGCAGGACGGATCCGACAGGGTGAACAGCCTGTCGGATCCGTCCTGCCGCTAGTGTGAAAGTACCCTAAGCAGTAAAAACCAGTGTCAAGGCCAATAAGATAATAGGTTGCATAAAAAGGGGCATAGATGCCCGTGATGAGAACATAGTCCTGCCTCTTTACAAATCACTAGTCAGACCACACATGGAGTACTGTGTACAGTTCTGGGCTCCTGTGAACAAGGCAGACATAGCAGAGCTGGGGAGGGTTCAGAGGAGGGCAACTAAAGTAATAACTGGAATGGGGCAACTACAGTACCCTGAAAGATTATCAACATTAGGGTTATTCACTTTAGAAAAAAGACAACTGAGGGGAGATCTAATTACTATGTATAAATATATCAGGGGTCAGTACAGAGATCTTTCCCATCATCTATTTATCCCCAGGACTGTGACTGTGACGAGGGGACATCCTCTGCGTCTGGAGGAAAGAAGGTTTGTACACAAACATAGAAGAGGATTCTTTACGGTAAGAGAAGTGAAACTATGGAACTCTCTGCCTGAGGAGGTGGTGATGGTGAGTACAATAAAGGAATTCAAGAGGGGCCGGGATGTATTTCTGGAGTGTAATAATATTACAGGCTATAGCTACTAGAGAGGGGTCGTTCATCCAGGGAGTTATTCCGATTGCCTGATTGGAGTCGGGAAGGAATTTTTTTCCCCTTAAGTGGGGAAAATTTGCTTCTACCTCACAGTTGTTTTTTTTTTTGCCTTCCTCTGGACCAACTTGCAGGATGACAGGCCGAACTGGATGGACAAATGTCTTTTTTTTCGGCCTTATATACTATGTTACTATGTTACTATGTTAGCCTTCTTATTCTTAAGGCTTATGAGTGGCTTGCACCGTGCAGTGAACCCTCTGTATTTACTTTCATGCAGTCTTCTCCTTATGGTAGATTTGGATATTGATACAGCCTATATCCTGGAGAGTGTTGTTCACTTGGTTGGCTGTTGTGAAGTGGTTTCTCTTCACCATAATAATTCTTCTGCCATCATCCTCCACTGTTGTCTTCGGTGGGCTTCCAGGTCTTTTTACATTGTTGAGGTCACCAGTGCTTTCTTTCTTAGGAATGTACCAAACTGTAGATTTTGCCACTCCTAATAGTGTAGAAATTTCTCGGATGCTTTTTTTCTGTTTTCGCAGATGAAGGATGGCTTGTTTCACCTGCATGGAGAGCTCCTTTGGTTTACATCTCAGCAAAATCTTCAAAATGCAAGTACCACATCTCAAATCAACTCCAGGCCTTTTATGTGCTTAATTGAGAATGAAATATTGAAGGAATTGCCCACACCTGCCCATGAAACAGCCTTTGAGTCAATTGTCCAATTACTTTTGGTCCCTTTAAAAACAGGGTGCCACATGTAAAGGAGCTGAAACTCATGAACCCTTTATCCAATTTTAATGTGGAAACCATCAAATGATAGCTAAAAGTCTGGACTTTATGTCATTATATAACTATAACTTGAATATGTTTTATTAAACAGTTTAAAAAAAAAAATGTGTCAGTGTCCAAATATATATGGACCTAACTGTATACTGTATGTTGTGATATACATCCTGTTCATTATCACTGTATTTACATGGCTCTGTGGAAAGGGTTAATGAATACTAAGAGACTGTTAGGGCTTTGATTGAGAAGCTGGTAATTTTCCACAGCTGCCATAGAGCTTAAAGAAGACGATGTTTTGGAGGGAAAAACCCAGACTTCTTTACCACCATATTTTGGAGGGAAAACTCAGGCTTGTTTACCACCATGTTTTGGATGGAAATATCCAGGCTTTACCACCAAAAAGCAGACAACCTGGCCTTTTAAATGTCTGGTTTTATCTCTGTTGTTATGTCTGGAAACTTGTTTTTGTCTGGAAAACCTGCTCTGTCATTGCCATTGAGTATCATTGAAGCTCTAATGTAAGTCTATAACAGACGAGAGCTGAAACAATGTATATGTTTGTGATAAGTCTCTCCACTCCACCCCCTCCCACTAGAAGGTTCTAGTCTAGCTAGAAACTGTGTATAAGGAGAGCAGTCAGAGCCCCTAGTGTGCTGCAGTTAGGGACCAGTGCTTGGAAGTGGAGACTCTGCCAGACTACTGAGTGACCAGAAGAAGGCGCTGAGAGGGGGATACACTGCCACAGACCCTGGATCATCAGCCTTGGACCAGGGTACCAGCCTTCTGAGGAGAAAGAGGGACAGCTAGCTCAGGCCTTTCCTCAGCATCAAACCCTTCTTCTGCCAGGGAGGAGACTGGAGAAGCCAGCCCAATGTCTCATCTTTATTGTTTTGTACCTGAATTCCTCCAGTAAAGAAGCACCCTGGTTTACTGCAGACCCTGACTCTCTGGACTTTTTTCCCATTGGGGTGCACCACGCCTTACCATCCCTTCCGGAGAGCAGCAACGCGTGGTGACACCTCAACAGTGTCTGGGGGACCCAGCGTAGTGTTGGGGCCACCCTAAACCCGGCCACTGCACATGCAATTAGAAAAGTGTTCAGATTCAGGTGCTGGTTTGCAAAAAACTGGAGAATATTTTTGTAGGACAACTCCTTTAAAATATTGTTCTCTGAAGCTCCCTTATGTTTCATTTCAAAAGTAAGGAAATATGCTTTAAAGAGAATCTCTCACTAGGCTAGGTGCACCTTGCCTTTCTGCTGCCAGAGATGAAAAGTAAATGAAATGGCACCCCCCTCAATTGTCCATGTCGCAGAATTTTGCATAAAATTTGACCTGCAATGCAAAGAGTAAAATGCATGGTAAAATATGGCGAAAACTCTGTGGCAAAATTAAAGGTAGAACATGCAGATTTTGCAGCAAAAACCTCTACTATATGTAATATTATTTTTTGTAGTTGTTGTTAGTATGCAGAAAGATATCTCTTAGGGGAAAAACACCTTGCTAGCACTACCTTCTGGAAATTAAGGTCAAAATTCAACTTTTAAACAAGCCTTGGGACATGACAAGGGAAAACTAGCCAAGTGAAATATCCATCCGTAAACAGCTGTTTTGGGGTGCTTGCCTCTCATCAGTACAGAGTAGGATTCTGGGCTGGCTGATTGCGATGCCTTGGATGCAGCTTGGGTAGGTCAATGGGTCTACTTAAAGAGACCAGACCTGTATGGAGACTTATTGGCAATGCTCCATGGAAAACAATATGCAAAGAGGTATTAGCCAAGGAAAGAGAACCATCTTGCTAGCAGCACCTTCTGGAAGTGACTATCTACAAGTAAATCTCCAACTTTTTAACAAGCCTTGGGATATGATTAGGAAAAATAGCCAAGTGGAATATACATCCTTAGACAGCTGTTTTGGGGTGCTGGCCCCTCATCAGTGCAGAGTAGAATACTGGCTGGTTGAGTGTGATGCCTTGGATGCAGTTGGGTAGGGTAATGGCTCTCTTTAAAGAGACCAGACCTGTATGGAGACTTACTGGAAGTGCTCCATGATGTGGAAACTTATTGGCAGTGCTCCATGGTGTGGAAACTTATTGGCAGTGCTCCATGGTGTGGAAACTTATTGGCAATGCTCCATGGTGTGGGAACTTATTGGCAATGCTCCATGGTGTGGGAACTTATTGGCAATGCTCCATGGTGTGGAGACTTATTGGCAATGCTCCATGGTGTGGGAACTTATTGGCAATGCTCCATGGTGTGGAAACTTATTGGCAATGCTCCATGGGAAAACAATATGCAAAGAGGTATCTCCCAAGAAAAGAGAACCATCTCGCTAGCTCCATCTTGTGGAAGTGGCTCCCTATGTCAAAATCTTACCTTTTAACAAGTCTTCCGACATGACTAATGACAACAGCCAAGCCAAATATCCATCTGTAGAAAGATGTTTCAGGGTTGTTTGTGAAGGGATTAAGAGTCTGTAAAAGTAAATCAGTTAAGTACCAGGTGTCTTCTGGTTAATCTAAGCATTCTGCCATGTAGACAACCAGTAATAGATGTGTGGTCACTAATACTGAAAATACTTTTAAAATACTGAAAATACTGATGCTGACACCTAAATCATGGATTGTAAGCAACAGGTTGTCCTGTGTAAAAAGGGGTCTTTGGGAAAAAAACAATCAAGTGTCCACAATGCTGTGGAGACTCCAGCATTGCAAATTTGTTATGTCTATTTTGTGCTATTATATCTCCCTGCACATAATGTCGATTGGCATTATATAAGTGCACTTTGTAAACTGTACTGCTGCTACCAATCTAGTGTCCAATTGTGTTATTGCTATTGTAGTATATTGTTATGTGCACAGGACCTTTCTGGTCACATGTTCTAAGTATGAAGGTCCTTGTGTGGAGGGGGAGGATATGAGCTGTGTCCATCTGTTTCCATCAACTATTCAGTGGGGATCTACGCATACTACTCACAAGCCAAGCTCCGTTCTTGTGCTACAAAGGGAACAACCACCACACACACATTGCAGAAGAAGGAGGGCAACACAAGGCGTCAGGCAAGTGCAGGCAGACACTCTCTTCTACATACACTGATTTAAGAGATGTTTGACACTCCCTACATATACAATGTTCTTTTCTGGCACCACATACAGTTCTGTCACCTGGATGTTCATTTTGTTACACAGAATACAATTTTGTATAACAAAACAGCAAACTCTAATGAAGATTTGCATTTGGTGACAAAGATGAGCATTTTGTGATGCTGAAGGTAATTATGTGACACTGCATAACGTCATTCTGTGTCAGTTTGTAACATAAAAACATTTTCAGGCACCAAAATGTTACACCAAATGCCAGTTCTGACATAGAATGCACAATGCGCTTCCCTCATCCATGGATGAGATGTAATTAAACTGTAATTGTCCCCTCTCAACATCCTCCATCCACAGCCCTTAAGAGTAGCCCCAAGTCAAATCCGTTCTGTAGACACAGTGGATCCACATCCGTTTGGTAACATAAAGCTGGCCATACACCTTCAATAGCTTCAGCTATTCGTCTTGACTTCCCTATACACATGCATGCTTGGATGGCCAAGCATAGGGGTGTTATCAAATGGGAAAGAGAAGTGAACCACTACTAGACACCTCTGGCAAGAAGTTATGTCCCTTTTGAACAAAGGATAGGGCATGTTGAAGTTCTTTCTCCCGATACATGCATACTCAGCTGAGTGTACATTGCAGGGAAAATTAAAGAAGCTGCTGACAGACTACTCCGCAGGTGGCCTATCTCCTGTGAGAACAAAGGGTCTGCCATGGTTAATTCCAACATGCACAACCCTTATTTCCCCCCATTATTTGACAACTTCAGAAGGGAGAATCAGGCCTTCATCATACACACTAGATGGTTGGTCAGTTCTACCAAAATTGACTGGACGACATTAATCTAATGTATATGGGGGAAACTATATCTCCTTTTGGAGTGCCCCTAAATGTAGGCCTAGGCTCTTAGCAAACTCTGTCTCTAATGCCACCAGATGTAAGGCAGCTACCCTATAAGTCAATGTCTGACTTTTTAAACAGACCTTGAGATATGACTTGGATAATAACCTATGCCAACATCTCATCTGCAGACAGCTGTTTTGGGGTGATTGCCCCTCATCAGTGTAGATGCAGGGAGTATTGGCTTAAATGGGTGAGAGGTCTAGGTCAGGGGATATATATTTCCTTATGGGGAGCGCCTAAACTGTGTGAGAGGTCTTACAGGACAGGCAACGTTCCTCTGTAATTCTGGGAAGAGAGTATGTAAATGAGCACTAATGTTTATGAGCACCTTAATATACAGATTGTTTCTGGTGCTTTGTATTCCCCCTAAGAAATTAACTACTACTTTACATTTCAATTTTAATTCCTTACCACTTTTAAGACTTAGTGAGGACATCCCATTTTACTGCCCCCTTTATTGGAGTTCATGGGGTTCACCACATAAAAAAAACCCTAAATGCATCACCCTGGCAGCATCTTCTGGCTGGAGAGGATCCAACTCTTTATTCCCTAGACATCTCTTGCCCTGCGGAATGCTGTGAATTATTTCCAGTCTGTGAAGATATATGTGTCTTGGCACAGCTATTAACCTTAAGGCCTCTGCCCTGCCACAGCTACATGTCAGTGTTCCCAGCCATGTGCTTATCATTACAGTCTTGTTCATGCTGTGCTCAGGTCCATTACTTTCTACAACATTGTCATAACAAGGGCTCATCAGGATTTGGACTTTGGCATACATTGATGAGACCTCAGTGCACTTTATTGACTGATTCACCCTCCACTGCACTTTGGCAGAAGCTACAGAAAAACTTACAAGAGATCCATCCCGGATGCTATTACATGAAACAATAAAGGGGAAATCCACTTTCAGCAAGTATGCCAAAATCCCAACCAACACAAAGGGTTTTCCCAGGATTAGAGAAAGGGTCTATATATTTTTTTTTCCAGAAACAGTGCCACTACTGTCTATGGGCTACGTCTAGCATTGAACCTCAGCACCATTCACTTATATTTTTGATGCTTCTATCAAAAAGTTTTAGCACATATTAAAAACCTCTATGTGGATATTCTATATAGTTAAAAAAAAAAAAAAGAAGATGGATGGTTTTCTGGATATATATTTTTTTAAATAACTTCATATATTCTACTTCCTGTCCTTCATATTTAACTTTCTCTTTGTTTGGACTTTTAATGCAGCAGAAAGTCTTGCTTAACTTTCTCAGTCAGACCATTCACCGCAAGCCCCCCTGTTGTGACCCTATTAGAGCACTTCACAATACACTAATCAATGCCGTGTTCTTCTGTGGGCATCTTTATCTATGCTTATCAAGAGAACAATAGAGCTGTTCGCTACTATTATCATGAGGATTATCCTTCAGATAACATCTTCCCCTCACAGCAGCAGTAAACTGACAATGGATTGCCTATCTTTATACTGGAGGAAGTCTTGTTATTTGTGTCGACTGTTATAGGAGGACAATATTTTTTTACATGTTTTATTGGTATTTTCAAAGAAGAAGAAAAGATAACAGTACCTAGTTTCCAAAGTGAAAGCAAAGTTAACACCTGACACCTTCCAGAGTATATGCAATCAGCAGAACAAGGAAAAAAGTTATTATATTAGGCAAAAAGAACAAATAATCAAATGGAGCAAATAACCAAACAACGGTATGCAGTTTTTGCACGGAATCTGTCTAAAAGGTGGTGCGGATTGATGCAAATAGGGTTTCTACAACCAGTGGCATGCCTAAGATGCTTGCACCCGGGACGGGTCCTTTCTCTGGCACCTCCCCCCCAATAAATTGTACCCCCTCACAGTAGTATTGCCCTCACTGTACAACCTTCACAGTAGTTTTGTCCCGATATGTGCCCCCTCACGGTAGTTATGCCCATATTGTGCCCCCTCACGGTAGTTATGCCCACACTATACCCTCTCACAGTATTTATGCCCTCACTGTACAACTTTAACAGTAGTTATGCCCACATTGTGCCCCCTTAAAGTACTTATACCTTCATTGTGCCCCTTCACAGTAGTTATGCCCTCATTGTTCCCCCCTCACAGTAGTTATGCCCTCTATGTGCCCCTTTCACAGTAGTAATACCCTATCTGTTCCCCCTTCACATTTGTAATGACCTATCTGTGCCCCTTTAGAGTAGTTATGCCCTCACTGTGCCCCCATAACACTAGTAATGCCCTCTATGCCCCTTCACAGTACTAATGTCAATTGTGCCCCCTTCACAGTAATAATGCCTCTGTGTCCCATTCACAGTAGTAATGCCTTCTGTGCCCCCTTCATAGTAATATTGCCCATTGTTCCCCCTGCATAGTAGTGATGCCCATTGTGCCCCCTTCATAGTAAGAATGCCCATTGCACCACTTCATAATAGTAATGCCTATTGTGCTCCCTTCACAGTAGTAATGCCCATTGTGCCCCCTTTTATAGTAATAATGCCCTCTGTGCCCCCTTTATAGTAGTAAAGCCCTCTATGCTCCGTCTATGTTAAAAAACAACAACACAGTACCTACTCACCCTATCCTATTCCTTAAGCTCACAGTCCTCTCTTCCCTGCAGGCGCAGATCACTCTGCAGCCCTGTGTGGGAGGAGTTTAGGCAGATTTACGGGCTGCAGGCTCCTCCCACACAGGCCATCAGCGCGATCTATGCTTGCAGGCTGAATGGCGGAGCAGAGAGAAGTCTGCTTCACCATTCCGTGCGGGAGAGAAGGAGTGCGGGGAGCTGAGTGACAGGACTGCAGCTCCCTGAGCACCAGCAATGAGCGCTTCCATCTGTATTGATGGAAGTGCTCATTGCTTCTAGGCTCTGGCACTCCCATAAGAACGGGCACCCGGATGGACCACCCCCCTGCCTACCCCTTAGCACGACACTGCTTATTCAGACTTGCTTAAAAAGTGGGCAAAGCTTGGCAGGAAGAGGTGGGTCTTCACGGGGATGGGGGAATGGTCTAAGATGCAACCGTTGGCACTAAAATTGTGCCACAATTCTGGAGCAAAATTCTGTCTCAAAGTAAGCCAACCTACAGTATAAGAAAGAAAAAAAAATTGGGGGTTAGTCAGCTTATCCCAGTGTGCAGGTGCAGGTGCAGATCGCCATGGCTAGAAGCACAAAAGCAAAAAATCAAACAATGCAAAAGCACTCTACAAAAGAAACAGGAAGGAAGGAACTCTTCCTTCCGGACAATCGCCTGTAGGATCGCTAGGTCTAATACAGGTTTTAGTTTTGAGCTACCCTGCTCCCTCCAACAGTTCACACTAGGGGAGGACTTGCCATAGACCCTACAGAGAAATTTCCCTGTAGGCTGATGCCCAGGGCCACGTGAACCCTCCTTAAGCTGCCAAGTAAGTAACAGTCTGTCAGTCTCAGCACTAATTAATAATAGGAGCATTAGGTACTTATGTACCCGGAGGAGTACAATAAGTGCCCTTCTCAATTCAACTGTATCACCACTATCAAGATGGTGATACGGTTAAATATTGCAACAGGCGCAGGAGCTCATGGCTTCCTGCCTCACTGTTCACTGACCCCACCTAATCAGGGACAGACTGGGAACATAACGTGGCCCTGGAGAAAAAGCCTAAAATTGGGGTTTTGTAGGCAGGTCCAAACTGACAGAAAGCATTGCCAATATAAGTAGGCAGTGCCAGAAAAAATAGGCAGGGCCAACAATACTGTAGTGCAGCACAAAATACTGCCCCAGCAGAACAAAATACATAGAGCAGCACAAAATACTGCTGCCCTCGCCCCTGCATCCAACCCTATCACCATCCTAAGTGCGGTAATACATTTAAATACTGGATGGCACTTTCTTCTACCAGGTACATACATACAAGATGCTCCTAGCATTAAAGGGAACCTGTCACGTGGATATTTGATTATAATCTAACTAATTATATACAATCATTAACTACTAAAAAGTACCTTAGATGTATTCACTTACTGGTGTGACAGATGGTTACCTCATAATATACACACAAAAATGCCGCATGCCGCATGCTAATGAGCTGATTTGAGTCCAGCATGATGTCATTGAGTCCAGCGTATATTTAATTCAGAGCTATAGCCACTCCCCTGCCCACCTGCTGCTGATTCATATGGAAACAAACTGTCATTCAGCAGCAGGTGGGCGGGGAGAGTCAGGAGCTCATGAATATTCATGACTCATCATTATCAGCTGGAGCTTTTCAATACAAGATGTTGGCAGATTGACTGGGTCAATTAAAGAAAGTGACCCAGCATTTTGCTAAGCGAATCAGTCACTTATTTATGTTGCCCTTAGTTAGGACACCATAAAACTGGTGACAGGTTCCCTTTAAGAATGCTGAGAGCATCAGATCTCTATGTACCCAACTGGAGGGCTTGGGCAGCCCCCCTGTAGGATTTATGTCCAGTCCGTCCCTGCACATAATGGTGTGTGTCCTGCCTACTTGTGTTGCCCCACCTTCTGTAAATTTGGATGGGCCACTCTTAGATTTATTCCAGGGCCACTTTAAGTTGCCAGTCTGCCCTTAACAAGGTGCATACATCTTATAGGGCTCCATAGCAAAACTTAGTATGAATTTTGAAATTTGAGGAATTTATGGTTTATTTGTTTTAGTTACAGTCACCCTTGGCCTCGACCACTTTATCCAACTTCTATGCTTCATAAATATGGCAGACAAATGACATAAATACAATGATAAATCTCATGCTTCCCATTTATTACAAAGCTGGATGCCTGTAGCCACCACTAGAGGGAGCTCCTTTCGTAGGAATTTATACAGTTACATTTGAGTGAAATAGAAGCTGCAATCATCTGTTTGCACTGAGCTCCCTCTAATGGTGGCTGCATGAACATGCAGTGTTTTCATATCAGAAAAAGAAGTTTAGTGCCGGGCCCACTCCCCCCTCCTTTCCGCCCCCTGTAGCAGTTGATTGGTCTTTCTCCATTGAATGTACTGGACTTTGCACTCTTTTAGATATGACCCCTTCCTTCCCTTTTAATTTATTTTCTTCTAGGGTCTATTACATTTTTATTTTCTCAAATGTTAAATACTAGTTGCTCATAGACAAAATAATTTTTCATCAGATTCCATCTTTTTTCACTGTAGAATGTGGCACTAAATAAATAGTGGAAACCTCTACCTGACCATACATGACATAAACTTCTTTTGATGCCATTTTTGCTTTCTTTTGTGCATGAAGTTTAACTTTTCCAGGTGTGTAAATGTACAGGGTGGGCCATTTATATGGATACACCTTAATAAAATGGGAATGGTTGGTGATATTAACTTCCTGTTTGTGGCACATTAGTATATGTGAGGGGGGAAACTTTTCAAGATGGGTGGTGACCATGGCGGCCATTTTGAAGTCGGCCATTATGAATCCAACTTTTGTTTTTTCAATAGGAAGAGGGTCATGTGACACATCAAACTTATTGGGAATTTCACAAGAAAAACAATGGTGTGCTTGGTTTTAATATAACTTTATTCTTTCATGAGTTATTTACAAGTTTCTGACCACTTATAAAATGTGTTCAATGTGCTGCCCATTGTGTTGGATTGTCAATGCAACCCTCTTCTCCCACTCTTCACACACTGATGATGTGTTTCCCTCTTTATGCACTGAAGCTGGCACGTTCCCTGAGTTTTTCCAGCAAGATGGTGCACCACCACATTATGGGTGTCAGGTCCGAGCATTCCTAGATGAACAGTTTCCTGGAAAGCGGATTGGTCGTCGTGGGCCAGTTGAATGGCCCCCAAGGTCTCCCGATCTGATCCCCTTAGTCTTTTATCTTTGGGGTCATCTGAAGGCAATTGTCTATGCTGTGAAGATACGAGATGTGCAGCACCTGAAACTACGGATACTGGAAGCCTGTGCTAGCATTTCTCCTGCAGTGTTGCTATCAGTGTGTGAAGAGTGGGAGAAGAGGGTTGCATTGACAATCCAACACAATGGGCAGCACATTGAACACATTTTATAAGTGGTCAGAAACTTGTAAATAACTCATGAAAGAATAAAGTTACGTTAAAACCAAGTTTTTCTGGTGAAATTCCTAATAAGTTTGATGTGTCACATGACCCTCTTCCTATTGAAAAAACTAAAGTTGGATTCAAAATGGCCGACTTCAAAATGGCCGCCATGGTCACCACCCATCTTGAAAAGTTTCCCCCCTCACATATACTAATGTGCCACAAACAGGAAGTTAATATCACCAACCATTCCCATTTTATTAAGGTGTATCCATATAAATGGCCCACCGTGTACATTTTCATCATGTCTGTTAAATACGATGATAGATAATAACATTTTGCCTAAAAAAGGAATTCTCAAGACAGAAGACATGTAAAGTATGAACAATATTATTCTTTTCTAAATTCCGGGTTTTTATGCTCTCTGCTGGTGTCGCGTCTCATATTCATGTACATTTAGTATGTACACATTTTTACTACAGGTTATTAGGTCCATTGTGGAATACCTTTTACAATATAACCAGTTTTTTTTCTTTTGCCCCACAATAATAGACACTTCTCTCAAATGCCCAAGTATTTGCCAAGCAGTGTTTGCACAAGAAATCTCCTGCTGTTCATTTAGAAACCTAATCCTGGATTATTGTCCTCCTGCCGATGCTTTGAGCTGAAATGCATTTTTTTTCTTTTCAATGCATTAATTATAAATTTCATGTGTGATAAGACATTTGCAATAATTTTCAACATGTAGTGGATAAAAATGATCTCTGGAAATTGTGCGCACAGACCCACACACATTGTCTGAAGCACATACACTCACCTAAAGAATTATTAGGAACACCATACTAATACGGTGTTGGACCCCCTTTTGCCTTCAGAACTGCCTTAATTCTACGTGGCATTGATTCAACAAGGTGCTGATAGCATTCTTTAGAAATGTTGGCCCATATTGATAGGATAGCATCTTGCAGTTGATGCAGATTTGAGGGATGCACATCCAAGGCACGAAGCTCCCGTTCCACCACATCCCAAAGATGCTCTATTGGGTTGAGATCTGGTGACTGTGGGGGCCATTTTAGTACAGTGAACTCATTGTCATGTTCAAGAAACCAATTTGAAATTATTCGAGCTTTGTGACATGGTGCATTATCCTGCTGGAAGTAGCCATCAGAGGATGGGTACACGGTGGTCATCGAGGGATGGACATGGTCAGAAACAATGCTCAGGTAGCCCGTGGCATTTAAACGATGGCCAATTGGCACTAAGGGGCCTAAAGTGTGCCCAGAAAACATCCCCCACTCCATTACACCACCACCACCAGCCTGCACAGTGGTAACAAGGCATGATGGATACATGTTCTCATTCTGTTTACGCCAAATTCGGACTCTACCATTTGAATGTCTCAACAGAAATCGAGACTCATCAGACCAGGCAACATTTTTCCAGTCTTCAACAGTCAAATTTGGGTGAGCTTGTGCAAATTGTAGCCTCTTTTTCCTATTTGTAGTGGAGATGAGTGGTACCCGGTGGGGTCTTCTGCTGTTGTAGCCCACCTTCCCACCTTTCTTTCCCATTCTGACATTCAGTTTGGAGTTCAGGAGATTGTCTTGACCAGGACCACAAGCCTACCTGCATTGAAGCAACTGCCATGTGATTGGTTGACTAGATAATCGCATTAATGAGAAATAGAACAGGTGTTCCTAATAATTCTTTAGGTGAGTGTATATTGTGAGTATCAGTATTGTCAGGCCTGTCATGGCACAGATGAAAATTGCAGCTTACATTCCAGATAAAACAGTCACGATATTACAGCATGATAAATCTTATGAGGCTTTCCTTTCTTCATCTGGACATGTATACAAACTATATGGACACACTACCTTAGGCCCACCAGTGGAAATAATTCTGAAAGCCCAAACTCCATTTATGCAACTGCATTGTAGACCTTGTGGTAATCACTGCAGACACAGGACATATCATCAGTATGGTTTAATAGATTATCTGCAAATCACCCTTTAAAGGGGTTGTGCAAGAATGGCAACCCCCCCCCCCCCCCCCACTTGGCCAGACCTGTAAAGGGAAGTTTACTTACCTGCTTCCCGGCGCTGGCTAATTGCTCCTTCTCCTCCCGGCCTGCGATGCAGCACTTGGCTCTCTCGTTGTAAACATCCAGTTTGACATGGCTGCAGCCAGACACTGGCCACGGCGATAAGTGGCTCCTCTTATGTGACATGATTCAAAGGGATCCGGTCCCCACTGCAGCCAGTGATTGGCTTTAGCCATGTCAAACCGGATGTTTTCAGTGTGGGAGCCCAGTGGAGCATTGCAGACCAGAGAAGGAGCGGGAAGTCAGCACTGGGAAGCAGGTAAGTAAGCTTCTGTCACGGCAAGTGGGGATAAGAGGAACACCAAGAAAACAAACAGCAACAGGGAAACAGACTAGGCCCCAAAGCTAGGGAGGAGGGAATGGTAACCTCCTAACAATCCCTGATCCTCTCCCTGACTGCTGACAGTATGAGCAAGTCCTAATGGTGAACAAACTCATACGCTGGAACCTAAGCCCTGCTGACACTGTAGCAAACCCTAACTTAGGGAGAGGGGAATAAAACAGCCGGTACCTTTCACCGTGAAGGGATCAGCATCTCCCTGAGGCCTAGCAGCAACACATGCACAGAGGAGAAAACAGGAGGATTTAGCTTGAGACGAGCGGGAAGTAGAGGATCCACAAACAACCAGTATAGAACTCCAGAAGGAAAATATCCACTGCAAAGTGAGCAGTAAGAGACAGACTTAAATATAGCCTCTAAAACAGCTAACGAGCAGAACCTGTGGAGAGGTGGGTTCCTGCCCACAACAACAAACAGAAAGAAAACACAGAAAGACCTGTCAGATAGACTCACGTGCTGCAGGTCTATCCGATCTTCTCAGATCTTACACAGGGCAGAAAAGTGACAGCTTCCCTTTACAGGTCTGGCCAAGAGGTGGAAAGGGGGGTTTGCCAACCACACCCACCCCTTCATTCTTGCAAACCCCTTTATAGAGGACCTGTCATTTCTCCTAATGTCTCCTGACATTACTAGCAGTTTGGAACAAAGGTCCGGATGGGTGTTATCAGTTGTCGGCGTGTCCCTGCACAGTCTGCCACTATCTAATCAGTGCTGCCAGTATGAGACTGTCCAGGTACACACCTTCAACCCTTCAACTGTAACTCCCATTTGGACCATCATTGCAAACTGCTAGCAATCATTCATGACTTCTAGCAGGAATAATAAAGGAGTGGCACAACATAGTCATAAGAATAGATGCTACAGAATTATCACATGGATAATGCAGTTTCTAAAACAGAAATGACAGGAGAAATTACAGGTTTTAGGCTAAGAATAAAAGCCTAATGGTAAGTCATTGGTTCCAAAGTCAACTTCAAATAAGGTTGTACTCTGGTGGATCTTTGCGACTTACAGATGTGTCATAGCTGGGCCCTAACGTGTTTCAAAGCCGAGCCTACAGGAGAAGTCTCTGGCAATCTGGTGGGTTAGTTCAACCCTGCAGACTATCTTGGTGCTATGGCACCCATCTTTCTTACCAGTGGTAGGTATAAATCTTCTAATTGCTTTCTTCTCTACATGCACAACACTATTAGCAGACAAGAGGGAGATAAGCATCCTGAGTGCCAGATCATCTTCTCCACTAATGTGGAATGAAAGGGTAGCAAAAACAACAGCAGCCTGGGATATGGTAGAGTGATAACCTAAACTAGCACCGTGAAGGGACCAGTGTAACTTTATGGTATGGAGCCATGATGTGCTAATGCTGGGAATTGAGGTAGTAGTTAGGGACAGGAAACAGTCAAGGCAGAAGTTTCACACAAGCATGGCTACCTCTTTATTAAAATGTATGGAAAATACAGTCCCCAAGCATTGGGAAATGGAGGTCAGTGGAACCCCTTCTGTCAATAGGTGAGGGTTCTAGAGGTAGACCGTAGGTACCACACAATTCCATAATACAACCTCATACATGGGACATGAAATTCACAAATTTAATTTAGGGTGGATAATTGTAATTCACCAGGCCTAGACTCATCTAAAATAACACTTGTTCGTTTTTCTTTACTCATGATAAGAGTCCCCAAACTGTAAAAAAAATGTAATAAGAGGTCAGAGTGTGCCATATCCACTTTTTGATACAACCGTTGATAAAAAAAAGTCATATATAACACCAGACAGAGGAGACGAGGAACGATAAAAAATATATTCATCCATTAAAAGATATGACAGATTACAAAGTTTCCACCTTTCTACAACGTGCTGATGAGATGTGTCACATTTCCCGACGCGGAGAGGACCAGGAAATTATTCCAGTCACAGCTCTGAGCTCTGAATTTTCTTGTGGCTCATTTGGCGACAAGCCCTAATCTCTTAAGGGAATTAATTGTCAATTAACCTTGTCAACTTTCAAGAGAAAACTCAGAAGGAACTGTCCTCACAGCAGCAAGTTCTTGCAAAGAGCTTGTTCTAAATTTGACAGATATGTCTTATCTTTGGAGAGCAATGTATCCAGAGGATTGTGCTCTGGTAAAATGCCCTATAATAATATGTGTTATATAGTGCAACACATTTCTTGTGTTACTTGCAGCCTTCTTGATATTTTTACTTCATCTTCCAAAAGAGCCTTGGATCATTGGAGGTATGTGTACAGAAGAAATAGTGATGCTTACAGACAACAAGGAACATTCAAAATTAATGCCAATGTCAGATGTGTTAGGTTAGAAATATGAGGCATTATGCCTTAAGTATTTTCAAATGAGTCATAAATAAATTGAGATCTTGCAGTCTTTGCTGCTGAATACAGTATGTCACTTCTTGGCTTTCCCATACCTTTCTTCCTGAGCAAACCACAAACAATACCAGGGTGGTATTCATACATGGCAGCTCTGTCCCAATATGTGAACACCACCCTCTCAAGCCTCTATAATCTAACAATGTATGTGATACCACAGACCCGGGGGTATTACTATTGTGTTATTTAATTTCTGCATTCTTATATTTTTATATGTAATTGTATGTAATGTTATGTATGTCACATGTGCTATGTCATTTTATCCAGCAGGGGGAGGAATGGGTTGGCAGTGGCTGGCTGTAAGAGGACTTATTCACCCTGTTCTACCCCTCCTGGTAGAGTGGGCGGTCCAACTTCCTGCAGGAGGAGGAAGTCTAGTGTATTTCAGAATTCTATGGTCAGAGTTAGGTGGAGAGAGGAAAAGAGAGGTCCTTTCGAAATAGTGGGGGAGTGAGGAAGCAGCTCGTAGAAGACCCACTCCCAAGAACCGTATTGTTTCCCCTCTAAGAGAAGTTCTGGACCCAAATTTTCCTCTCCTGCCATAGAGTTGAAAAGTAGCTCTTAGAGCACCCACTCTCAAGAACTGAAGAAGGACTCAAGTGAAGCCTTGAGGTCCCAGACAGCAGAGTGAACAGCCACATTGCTTACAGACACAGCTGTAAGATAAGGAACTACGGCTAAAGACACCCTCATTACCAAACAACAACTAGACCAGCATTATCTAATGCAGAACTGCAGTGATCCAACCTGCCACCATACCTGCTTAACTGGTGCCAGCGAAGAATAGCACTAAAGCCTGCTGCTACTGTATGTATTTTCAAGTTCCATGTTGAACTTAGTAAAAAAAGGACTTTGTTACGTTCAATCCTGGCCTCATTCTTCAGTGCTACAACTTTCACTGAAATGGACCCCAGGGAGCGACGGCCTGAGGTAAGACACTGTGACACTACAGAACTACATCAGGGCCACTACCACTCCCATCCTCTACACCAGGTCCCACAGGGGCTTGCTTGCTCCATGTCGCCCACCAGACCAAAAGATGGTATAGGTCAGTGGTGGGCAACCTTATTAGTAAAATGAGCCAAATATCGACAAAACAGCGATTTTTATTTTTTTGAGAGCCAAATTTTTTCAACTTCAAATATATAGGAAGGTACATTGTTATTTACTTCATAAGGGTATTCCTAACCATCTGAACATACCTTTCTCAATCCTCGACACTACATCTTCTTTCACTCCACAACGTTTTACCCTATAAGACGCACATAGGTTTTAGAGGAGGACAATATGGAAAAAAATATTTTTCATTACACCTCAGGTCAGACCACTAATCAGAACCTCAATGTTTGAAATCTCTTTTTATTAGACAAGCAAAGAAATATCACCAAATCGCATGTAGCACAGTACAGCGGGTGACACATCACAATCAAATCTAGTCATAGATCATCGAAGGCATAGCCTAACAATACAGGTTAGGATGTGACAACCACTCAGCTAGGGCAAGGGGCCCTTAAAGTGATTGATCTTACAAAACAAATGCGGGTAACATTAGATACATAACAGTAAGGGGAGGGGAGGTGGGATGGGGATAACAGCTGGCAGTTGCTGGCTGGTGAGGGGTATTGGGAGGTTATACAGATTTGAATAAAAGGAGCAAAACTCCTGAGCTATCGCTGGAGTATTAATAAGTTGGGGGCCTGACGCTGATTTGATGGCTTGAATAAAGGATTTATTTATTTGGTTCTTAATAAGGTTGGAGACTAACTTAGAACCCCTATTCCCATGAAGGTATTGTTTGAAGCGCAATACGAACATTCAAAAAGTCAGTGACCTTATGCCTCAAGCACTTAAGCAGAACCTCAATGTTAATAAGACCTCCCTGAGATCAGATGTCAGCTCAGACCCCAAAGTAAATGACCCCCTCAATCAGACCTCAGATAAGAGCCCCATGCCTCTCATCATCCCCATTATCAACCATGATGCCTCTCATCATCACCATTATCATTCATGATGCCTCTCATCATCCATGATGCCTCTCATATCCCCCATTATGATTCTCATCACCTCATTGCCTCAGATCAGCCCCAAGTTTCATAACATAAAAAAGCACTTACCTCTCCGGCTCCTGGATGCCGCTGCTCCTCACCACCCGCGCTCTGTGTTCCTCCTGCTGTCGGCTGTGCTGTGAACTGGCGTGCACAGAGTGATGTCACAGAGCGCCTCACACTGTGCGCAGCCCTGCACAGCCTACAACCGAGGACCAGAAAGCGGTGAGTACAGAGCCTTCACCGCTTCCTGGTCTTCACCCTCCTACCTATTTTTGCTACGGGCAACGAAAATGCTATCGCACTGTACATGTGAGCCCGCACCTGGAAGAGCCAATATCAGGGGGCTAAAGAGCCGCATGTGGCTCTAGAGCCGCAGGTTGCTGACCACTGGTATAGGTCATGACATGGTCCATTAAATATTTTGGATGTTAGTGTGCAGTATTCCAGACCTGGGGGTATCTGCAAATGTTTTATTATGTATTGTTATGCTATGTTACATCCTGTACACCAGCAGAAGAGATATGGTTGACAGGAACAGGGCTAACCAACCTGTTAATCCCCTCTTGGTAGGAGTGGGCCGGTCCTACTTCTTGCCAGGAGAGGCAGTTCAAGTCCAGATAGAGTGGAGATCTGAAGCACATGCCAGAACTTCTACTCCAAGGGACCTTAACCAGTTATCCTGTGCGACCATTACTCCAGGGAGATTTCCAGAATCCAGAAATCTGCTTTCATAAGCCCTACCCCAAAAATAAGCCCTAGATTAATTCTATATTTATGGATTCAGCAGCTCAGGAGCGCTCACTAATGGCTCCTGAGCTGCCAGGGCGGGTGGGCAGGACATTGGCGCTCTCCCAGCTGATCGGAGGCGGGCAGGAGTTACAGTACAGCAGCACAGGCTGCCAACACTTAGCCTTCAGTAAAGCCGCTAGCCCACGCATACATCGCGGCTGTTGGCTTCACTAAATGCAAAATTATGCCGGCAGCCACGCTTCCATCTACGGTACCGAACGGGCAAATTGCTGGGCGGGCTGGACGGCTTCTCTACCCTGTACTGCCGCCAGCCCACACATTCTAATTTACCCCTACCGTAGCTGAATAAGGCAGCAGGAGGATATCCTTCTCCTCTCTGCTGCCTGGAGCTGGAGGTGCTGATTGGTGGTGAGGTTTTCATGTTGGTGTGCTGTGCCTATTTTTCTCCACACATAGTGTTGTGTGTTTCTTCCAAACAACTTAACTTTGGTTTCATCTGTCCACATAATATTTTGCCAGTACTGCTGTGGAACATCCAGGTGCTCTTGTGCAAACTGTAAACAGGCAGCAATGTTTTTTTTGGACAGCAGTGGCTTCCTCTGTGGTACCCTCGCATGAAATCCATTCTTGTTTACTGTTTTATGTATCGTAGATTCGCTAACAGGGATGTTAGCATATGCCAGAGACTTTTGTAAGTCTTTAGCTGACACTCTAGGATTCTTCTTCACCTCATTGACCAGTCTGCGCTGTGCTCTTGAAGTCATCTTTACAGGATGCCACTCCTAGGGAGAGTAGCAGCAGTGCTGAACTTTCTCCTTTTATAGACAATTTGTCTTACCGTGGACTGATGAACAGCAAGGCTTTTGGAGATACTTTTATAACCCTTTCCAGCTTTATGCAAGTCAACAATTCTTAATCATAGGTCTTCTAAGAGCTCTTTTGTGCAAGGCATCATTCACATCAGGCAATGCTTCTTGTGAAAAGCAAACCCAGAACTGGTGTGTGTGTGTTTTTTATAGGGCAGGGCAGCTGTAACCAACACCTCCAATCTCATCTCATTGATTGGACTCCAGTGGGCTGACACCTCACTCCAATTAGCTCTTGGAGATGTCATACTTTTTCCACCTTCACTGTGAATGTTTACATGGTGTGTTCAATAAAAACATGGTAACATTTAATTCTTTGTGTGTTATTAGTTTAAGCAGACTGTGATTGTCTATTGTTGTGACTTAGATGAAGATCAGATCACATTTTATGACCAATTTGTGCAGAAATCCATATCATTCCAAAGGGTTCACATACTTTTTCTTGCAACTGTATTTGTACATTTTTTTATTCCTTCTTCAGCTGCAGATTGTGAATATTTTAAAACAGACATGACAGGGAGCGCCATCTTCTTACACAGGGCATGATGAGTGTCTGCTAGACGCAGCATTAATGTTATTGCGTCCCTACATTTAAACTACACTGACAATTCACTGTCGGGTGCACTAGTTCGTAATTGCTTCATTTTATAACTGACAAAGCAAATGGCCATTCCGGTATTATCAAACTGGCACATCACTGGCAGGCCTAGTGCGACTGTGGCTCCTGGAGAAAATTAAATGGATCCATTAACATTCGTAGCAAATGAGAAATCGATGCTGCCTGAGTGGTTATATCTCACTATAGGTTACCACTTAGAACATTCTCTTCTAGATACAGATGGGGCATCATCTGTTTTATAGTATCATGGCTTCAGTGCAAAAGTGAACAAACTTTCCTCTTCATTTTCTTACAAAAAGGAACCCTGAAGTAGAGGATATCGTGATTAACTGCAGGGCAGGCACCAAGGCTGAAGAATTGGTTGGTCAAAGCTGGTGGCTATTCCTTGCATTCTCCAAGTGGCCATTGTGGTCAGTGACAACAAAAACATGGTTGCTCAACTAGACGGCACAGATATTTTTATGAATCTATTGGTCTTCTCAGTGTGTAGCACTGACCACAATGTTCACTGTTTTAGACATAAATGCAGCTTAGGAGACAGCACTTTTAATTAATTTTTCCTTTTAAAGGGGTTATTAGACATCCGAATGTTCCTCAAAATTCTTGTTCCAGTGAGAGAATATTTAAAAAAAAAACTAAAGTGTAGCTGTTGTTTTAGTTTATTTTCAATATAGTGTAGGGTCAGGGATGTTAAGCATTTTTGTAATACACTTTATTAGGAAATGTGCTTCTTTGTACTAGAAAACAGGGTATAAAGAGTCTTCTTAGCAACTCTCTAACTGAGCGTTACTATGGAGAGTCTGTCTTTAGTATTCAGTTCTACTGAGCAGTGAAGACACTTGTATGTAACATACAGAGGCTTCCAGCCTTCCTCTTGTCACTATCCCAGTCACTGACTAATTGACTATGTACATGTGCCATGGACCTCAGGATAGGTCATCCATAAGTGATCAAGTGGGTCTGACCCCTGACACTCCCACCAATCAGCTGTTTCAAGAAGTCGTGGCTCTTCGATGAGCATTGCAGCCTCTTCCTAGGCCGTCACATTGATTGGTCACATGGTGCAGCTCAGTCTTCATGATGCAGTCAGGGTTCTATGCAATCCTCTTCTTCTAAATTGGATGATCTAGTGGTTTCTTGTGACTAGAGTTCTTTCAGTCAGCATTGCCAGGAATGCACTGGAGGGCTCTCCTATGGATGTCTCAATGGGCCATCTATGCAAAAGAACAGCATAAATAGCGTAAAGCTCCTCTATACAGGGGCAAACTGTGTGCCCACTACTTTAAAGGGGTTATCCAGGAATTTGATATTGCTGGCTCTTCAAAAAGCTGATCAGTAGGGTCCTGGCCTGGGAGACAGATCCCAGATGATCCTGAGGATAGGTCATCATATTCCCGAATAAGCCCTTTAGTTCATTGTCTAAACATCACTGGGATATGGTAGTGTCTCTTTAAAGGAGCCAGAATGGTTACATTTCATTTTGTAGAACAGATTCTTTAAAGGGAACCTGTCACCGGGATTTTGTGTATAGAGCTGAGGACATGGGTTGCTAGATGGCCGCTAGCACATCCGCAATACCCAGTCCCCATAGCTCTGTGTGCTTTTATTGTTTAAAAAAACCCGATTTGATACATATGCAAATTAACCTGAGATGAGTCGTGTACGTGAGATGAGTCAGGGGCAGGATTCATCTCAGGTTAATTTGCATATGTATCAAATCCCCCAAATCCCGGTGACAGGTTCCCTTTAAGCCTATAGTTCATGCACCGGGCCTAAGATTCCAAATTACATCCTGCTGATTCTGTGAAAGGGTGAGACAATCACATACATAGACTGTATAAACCCCAAATTTACCACAGCTCCCATCACTGTCTCACAGAGTTATGTATATTACATGTTCTCCAAAATCTTTGATCTTACATTTCTTCTTTAATAGGTGAGGGAAAGCTGATTTTATTTGACAGATGCTAATGCCAGAGAAAGTTTCAAAGAATGAAAAGTTATATTCAAGATATAATTTGATATAAAGCGTGAAGGAACGTGAGAGAGAGGATATTAACACAGAATTATTCATAGTCAGATATCTGATTTGTGATGTTATATATGCATATAAATCTGTGAATCTAGTAGAGAGTAAAAGAGGAGCCTAATAGTGTCATCAGCATAATGCAGCGTGCCAGGTATGTGCCAAATGCAGCCTTGCTAAAGTGTTAAATTCACACTAATTACAGTTTTGCAAAATTATATTACATTATATTATCATTAAATCAATTTTATTCATTGAAAAAGGGAATGTTCTTTTTATAGTAGTTGCAGAAAAATAGAAGGGCACTGGTGGCACAGACTGAAGCTTCTGGATCTTGATGCAAAAGCTATACCTGAGCCCACCACCAAACTTCACTGATGTCACACATTTCCATACATGATAATATTTGCGTTTTAAATATGATCTGAACACAGTGACCACATTTACTAATTCTATAAATGGCGTAAGCGGCATAAGTCGCGTAGACCTGCACCAAATTTATCTCAGGGGCCCAGACTTAATGATAAATCTGGTGTAGGTCTAGACACTCTTCTCTGACTTCATACCAACTTTCGGCTTTGAGACAGAATTTTATATTAGAAATGTTGGGCAATTTTAGAGAAAAAGGCACATCTTAGACCACATCCTATTTTATGTGAAGCTCTGCCGCTTTTTAATAAGCCCTACCCCATTTTTGAGCAAGTCAGAAAAAAGTATAAAAAAAACCTAGTTACAGCAAATTGTGCCATAATTGAACACATTTTCACAGCTTTTTAGACAGATTTTTAGCACAGCCACATTAGCACATTAGTAAATCTGGCCCATTATGTACTAGCTAGCAAGTTTGTGAACCCTTCAGGCAGAGTTCCTGAGTATTTGTGAGACTAAGGCCCCTTTCACATGGGTGTTGCGGAAAAATGTGCGGGTGCGTTGCGGGAACACCCGCGATTTTTCCGCACGAGTGCAAAACATTGTAATACGTTTTGCACTCGCGTGGGAAAAATCGCGCGTGTTTGGTACCCAAACCTGAACTTCTTCACAGAAGTTCAGGCTTGGGATCGGTGTTCTGTAGATTGTATTATTTTCCCTTATAACATGGTTATAAGGGAAAATAATAGCATT
The DNA here is from genome assembly GCF_014858855.1 of Bufo gargarizans. Classification (NCBI taxonomy): domain Eukaryota; kingdom Metazoa; phylum Chordata; class Amphibia; order Anura; family Bufonidae; genus Bufo; species Bufo gargarizans. The sequence goes on from NC_058089.1 coordinate 81,512,858, forward strand.
CTGAATACAGAATGCATAGTAAAATTGCGCTGGAAGGGTTAAAAAAATAATAATAATAATTTAACTCACCTTAGTCCACTTGCTCGCGTAGCCGGCATCTCCTTCTGTCTTGATCTTAGCTTTTTGTAGCAACAAGGACCTTTGGTGACGTCACAGTCATCACATGATCCATCACCATGGTAAAAGATCATGTGATGGATGATGTGATGACCGGAGTGACGTCATCACAGGTCCTGTTCATGTAATTAATGCTCACCCCAGGTCCTGTTCAGCAAAGGAGACAGAAGGAGATGCCGGCTACGCGAACAAGTGGACTAAGGTGAGTTAAATAATTTTTAAAAAATTTTTAACCCCTCCAGCGCTATTTTACTATGCATTCTGTATTCAGACCATGTTATAAGGGAAAATAATAATGATCAGGTCCCCAGCCCGATCGTCACCTAGCAACCGTGCGTGAAAATCGCACCGCATCCGCACTTGCTTGCGATTTTCACGCAACCCCATTCACTTCTAGGGGCCTGTGTTGCGTGGATTATCGCACCGCAACGCACAAAGAGGAGCATGCTGCGATTTTCACGCAACGCATAAGTGATGCGTGAAAATCACCGCTCATGTGAACAGCCCCATAGAAATGAATGGGTCGGTATTCAGTGCGGGTGCAATGCGGTCAACTCACGCGTCGCATCCGCGCGGAATACTCGCCCGTGTGAAAGGGGCCTAAGAGTACTTTCACACTAGCGGTTTTCTTTTCCGGTGCTGAGTTCTGTCCTAGGGGCTCAAATCTGGAAAAGAACTGGTCAGTTTTATCCCTATGCATTCTGAATGGAGAGAAATCCGTTCAGGACGCATCAGGATGTCTTCAGTTCAGTCATTGATTGGCGTTCTGGACGGAGGAAATACCGCAGCATGCTGTGGTATTATCTCCATCCAAAATTCTGGATCAGTTGCTGGAATGCCGGATCCAGCATTCATTTACATTGAAATGTATTAGTGACGGATACGGCATTAAAAATATCGCAATGCTGGATTGCGCAGACCAGTAAAAATTTTAAAAAATATATAACGGATCCATTTCTCCGGATGACATCCGGAGAGATGGATCCGTTCTTGCAATGCATTTGTAAGACGGATACGCATCTGGATCCGTCTACAAATGCTGTCCATTTGCATGCAGAGCCGGCGACGGAACTGCTTGCCGGATCACTCTGCTGCAAGTGTGAAAATAGCCTAATCTGAGGTCAGGGCAGGCAGAGTTTTTGCGTATCCGAGAAACTAAACTGAGGTCAGGACAGGCAGAGGGTATCAGAGTAGGTACATGCAAGAGTATGCTACATGGGCAGACTATCTGAACAGCATATCTTCACTGGTTAATTGGAACACTGGAAACCTAAAGATCAGGAAAAGTGCCTGAAATACACACTGATGGCCAACCATTGGCTGGAAGTAACTAGGGTGCGCAAGCACTGGCCCTTTGTGCCAGTGTTGGCCGGAGATCACGTGTGTGCGTCCTGGAGTCTGGTCAGAAGGCCTTTACAGTGAAGCACGGCCGGTGACCTGCAGAAGCCACATGGGATGCCGGTGGTTGCTGGTGAGTAGAAGAGGGTGAGCAGATCCCACCAACACAAGGAGAGAAGAGTGAGTAGCACGTGCCTGCCCAAAGGAATGGAGCAGCAGTGGACATGGGCCACCATCATAACATCATCAATGATGGCAAGCTGTCCTAGCCCAGATGTCGCAAAACCCAAACCTGGCCCAAACCATGATACTACCACCATGTTTTACAGATAGATTTTTTATGTTGGAATGCAGTGTCTCCCTTTCTCCAAACATAATACTTCTCATTTAATCTAAAAAGTTTTTTGTTTCATTTCGTACACAACAGTGGGGGAACTACAAATGTAGCAGCCATAGCGACAGTTATGAGCTCCATGGCATTACGGGGCCTGCATCCCGGGCCCCCACACAATTGTCTATTATTCAATATTGCATATAACTGTCACACTGACTCCATCCGCACATTGTACCGACACTTGATCAGGAGCAGGAGTCAGCGCTAGGGCCCAGTGGCAAAGCAGTGCTACTAAGGTACTGGGCAGGAAGAGGAGAATGAAGGGCTGAAGGCAGAGCCCCTTGCTCTGCTAATGTGTGGACCAGTGCCATCTTTCTAGGGAGTGCAGGAGGCAGGGGCAGTGTTTAATCAGTGAGCTGTGGCTGTCACTTACAGTGGTCTGTAGCAGGTAGGCACAGCACAGTCACAATAGAGTACCACACTTTTTAAAGATAGAGAAACAGCCACTGATTCTTGAATGCTGTTTCTGAGACTGTCATTCTGTTTTCTGCCACAAGAGGCTGCTGTTTCCCCACACAGCGAAGTTTCTGCCGGATCTAGATATGCAAAACAGATGATGACTCATGCTGCTGTGTGCCAGACAGAGCAGGAAATGGTGACATGAGGAGACATGCTTGTGCTGAGTCTGAATACAGGATCCAGTGCCATCCTCAGGTCTGTGGGACTTGGAGTGGTCAAAGTCACTGTCAGAAGTGATTGATGCCTGTCAGCAATGCAGATGTTGCCAAAGGGAGAAAGGATCGGTTCCCGGAAGGTCAGTTGGACCGTGGAATGTGGTTACAGACCCTGTGAGGCTTCATTGTGGATGGAAGGACCTGCAAGTTGGTGTAAGTCCCCATCGGATAAGGCCCAGGCCAGGGTCAGTGATCCAGAAGGCTTCCCAGGGAGAGAGAGAGGACCGGGTCCCGGAAGGCTGGAAGAGCCGTGGAATGGTTGGAGCTACCAGGAGAGGTGGTGTTGCTCTGCTTGGCGAAGAAGAAGTCCGCCATTTTGTGAGCTGCATGAGAGAACCGTGTGGATCTGGATTCTGTTTGCAGGAATGAGTATCGGCATCAGGAAGCTGATCGGAACAGAGGGTCAGAGTACAGGTTCTGCAGGGTCACATGTTGTGGCAGGGACTTGCTGTCTGTCTGGAGCAACCAGTAAACACAGGACATACCCAGGTCAGTGACTCAGCAACACGGTAGGTATTGACTTGTAGGCTCTGCAGTGTGCGCCATCGGTCAGGTCCGTTACCCTGTGGCACAGTATCGACTTGCGGGCTCTGCTGTGTACGCTGCTTTGGGTACGGTTTTTCATTTGGGCTGGTACCGTGACTCTGAGCCTGGGGTATAGGGTATTCTGGACACTCCACTGTTGCTACACTACAGGGCCACTCCAGCGTGCAGGCTGGGAGTACTCAGGGCATGTGAAACAGTGTCGTTTGGGGGGTTAAGAGAAAGGAATGTGACAGTTTGTTTTAATTGTATTTGATATATATGTGATATATATATATATATATATATATATATACTCTGTAACTAGTGTTATTATTATTTCTGGTAATACTACTGTTCAGTAAAGTTACTGTTTTTGCATCAGGAGCTGGTGTCCGTGTCGCTTTCCTTATTCCATGACTTCTCTGTATCCTGGGGGTCCCTCCCCGGTTCACGGTCTTAGGCCCCTTTCACACGGGCGAGTTTTCCGTGCGGGTGCGATGCGTGCGGTGAACGCATTGCACCCGCACTGAATCCTGACCCATTCATTTCTATGGGGCTGTGCACACGAGCGGTGATTTTCACGCATCACTTGTGCGTTGCGTGAAAATCGCAGCATGCTCCTCTTTGTGCGTTTTTCACGTAACGCAGGCCCTATAGAAATGAATGGGGTTGCGTGAAAATCGCATGCATCCGCAAGCAAGTGCGGATGCGGTGTGATTTTCACGCATGGGTTCTAGGTGACAGTCTATTCACTGTATTATTTTCCCTTATAACATGGTTATAAGGGAAAATAATAGCATTCTGAATACAGAATGCTTTGTATAATAGTGCTGGAGGGGTTAAAAATAATAAAAAAGTTAACTCACCTTCTCCTCTTGTTAGCGCAGATGCCGGTCTGTTCTTTATCTGTGGGCTAAAGGACCTTTGATGACGTCAGATCACATGCTCCATCACCATGGTGATGGACCATGTGATTGGAGCATGTGATCTGACGTCACCTCAGGTCATTCAGTCCACAGCTAAAGAACAGACGTGGCATCTGCGCGAACAAGAGGAGAAGGTGAGTTAACTTTTTTATTATTTTTAACCCTTCCAGCGCTATTATACTATGCATTCTGTAGTCAGAATGCTATTATTTTCCCTTATAACCATGTTATAAGGGAAAATAATACAATCTTCAGAACATCAATCCCAAGCCCGAACTTCTGTGAAGAAGTTCGGGTCTGGGTACCAAACATGCGCGATTTTTCTCACGCAAGTGCAAAACGCATGACAATGTTTTGCACTCGCGCGGAAAAATCGCGCATTTTCCCGCAACGCACCCGCCTCTTATCCGGGCAAAAAACATGACGCCCGTGTGAAAGAGGCCTTACACTTTCAGACAGTGAAATGCACAGTGCATGCACATTGAACAGTTCAAGGGGGTTTGGGGCCCTAGGGAACTTTTGCTGCCCAGCTAAAGCCCAATCTGTCATTCAGTGAGTCAATACTGACTCTCTGAATTGTGGCACTCCTCCTTCCAGGATTGAATGTCCCTCTTAGCCTCTCTGCTTAGCTCTTCCATTACATGTATATTTCTCTGTGTGCAGATACAGCAGATATAGCACATCTGAAGGGGAGGGGGTGCATTAATTGGGGCAGTTAATAAGTATAGTATGTTAACCCACAAGTGCCACAATGTATGCATGCTCTCCCCTCCACAGGTGAGGTATCTGCATATAGATCCTGTAAGGAGCCAAAATTTACCGGTTTGTGTGTTGCCTAATACTGAACAATTTTATATATTATATCAGAGTACACTTCACGGTGGGGCCCTATTTAAAAGTTTGCTATGGGGCTCAGCCTTTTTTAGTTACGCACCTCATACTGTGGATTTGTGGAGACCAAACTATTTTCAGATGCTTTTGTAACATTTTCCATCCTGATGAGCATCAACTACTTTTCTTCTGAGGTCCTCAGAAATCTCCTTTGTTTGTGCCATGATATACTTTCACAAACATGTGTTGTGAAATTCAGACTTTAATAATTCCCTCTTCTTTAAGCAAAACCCCTGACTCTAATTTCACCTTCAAATTACCTGTCAATCCTAAAGGTTCACATACCTTTGTCACCACACAGACATTTATTATTGGATAGTTTTCCTCAATAAATATATTTGATTTGGTTATCTTAATCTACTTTTAGGACCTGTGTAAAAATCTGATGTACAAACCGGACACTATACAAATCGTGAATAAAAACTGAATGCAATGATGTGGAGGTGCCAACTTCTAATATTTTATTCAAAATAGAACATAAATCACGGAACAAATATGTTGAATCAGAATTTCATGGTGTCAACAAATCCCCAAAAAGTTGGGACAAGGCCATTTTCACCACTGTGTGGCATCTCCCCTTCTTCTTACAACACTCAACAGACGTCTGGGGACCGAGGAGACCAGTTTCTCAAGTTTAGAAATAGGAATGCTCTCCCATTCTTGTCTAATACAGGCCTCTAACTGTTCAATCGTCTTGGGCCTTCTTTGTTGCACCTTCCTCTTTATGATGCGCCAAATGTTCTCTATAGGTGAAAGATCTGGACTGCAGACTGGCCATTTCAGTACCCGGATCCTTCTCCTACGCAGCCATGATGTTGTGATTGATGCAGAATGTGGTCTGGCATTATCTTGTTGAAAAATGCAGGGTCTTTCCTGAAAGAGATGACGTCTGGATGGGAGCATATGTTGTTCTAGAACCTGAATATATTTTTCTGCATTGATGGTGCCTTTCCAGACATGCAAGCTGCCCATGCCACACGCACTCATGCAACCCCATACCATCAGAGATGCAGGCTTCTGAACTGAGCGTTGATAACAACTTGGGTTGTCCTTGTCCTCTTTGGTTCGGGTGACATGGCGTCTCAGATTTCCAAAAAGAACTTTGAATCGTGACTCGTCTGACCACAGAACAGTCTTCCATTTTGCCACACTCCATTTTAAATGATCCCTGGCCCAGTGAAAACGCCTGAGCTTGTGGATCTTGCTTAGAAATGGCTTCTTCTTTGCACTGTAGAGTTTCAGCTGGCAACGGCGGATGGCACGGTGGATTGTGTTCACGGACAATGGTTTCTGGAAGTATTCCTGAGCCCATTCTGTGATTTCCTTTACAGTAGCATTCCTGTTTGTGGTGCAGTGTCGTTTAAGGGCCCGGATATCACGGGCATCCAGTATGGTTTTACGGCCTTGGCCCTTGCGCACAGAGATTGTTCCAGATTCTCTGAATCTTCGGATGATGTTATGCACAGTTGATGATGATAGATGCAAAGTCTTTGCAATTTTTTGCTGGGTAACACCTTTCTGATATTGCTCCACTATCTTTCTGCGCAACATTGTGGGAATTGGTGATCCTCTACCCATCTTGGCTTCTGAGAGACACTGCCACTCTGAGAAGCTCTTTTTATACCCAATTATGTTGCCAATTGACCTAATTAGTGTTAGGGCTCTTTCACACTTGCGTTCTTTTCTTCCGGCATAGAGTTCCGTCGTCGGGGCTCTATGCCGGAAGAATCCTGATCAGTTTTATCCTAATGCATTCTGAATGGAGTGAAATCCGTTCAGGATGCATCAGGATGTCTTCAGTTCCGGAACGGAACGTTTTTTGGCCGGAGAAAATACCGCAGCATGCTGCGCTTTTTGCTCCGTCCAAAAATCCTGAAGACCTGCCGCAAGGCCGGACATGGAATTAATGCCCATTGAAAGGCATTGATCCGGATCCGGCCTTAAGCTAAACGTCGTTTCGGCGCATTGCCGGATCCGACGTTTAGCTTTTTCTCAATGGTTACCATGGCTGCCGGGACGCTAAAGTCCTGGCAGCCATGGTAAAGTGTAGCGGGGAGCGGGGGAGCAGTATACTTACCGTCCGTGCGGCTCCCGGGGCGCTCCAGAGTGATGTCAGGGCGCCCCAGGCGCATGGATCACATGATCGTATGGCACGTCATCCATGCGCATGGGGCGCTCTGACATCACTCTGGAGCGCCCCGGGAGCCGCGCGGACTGTAAGTATACCGCTCCCCCGCTCCCCGCTCCTACTATGGCAACCAGGACTTTAATAGCGTCCTGGGTGCCATAGTAACACTAAAAGCATTTTGAAGACGGATCCGTCTTCAAATGCTTTTTCCGGATCCGGCGTGTAATTCCGGCAAGTGGAGTACACGCCGGATCCGGACAACGCAAGTGTGAAAGAGGCCTTAATTGGTCTTCCAGCTCTTCGTTATGCTCAAATTTACTTTTTCCAGCCTCTTATTGCTACTTGTCCCAACTTTTGGGGGATTTGTTGACACTGAAATTTTTTTTTTTTCACAACATTTTTATTGTATTTATGACACAATACCAAAAACAACGGTTCGTATGTGGACGCAGCCACTGATATGAATGCAATATAACGAACAAGCAGGAAAGTGGACGCAGCCACTTAAACAATATCATGCGGAGTAAAGCATATAATGGGTTCTACGGCACCCGCTCGGGTGCTGCCAATGTAGAACAGCGACAAATAAGAACATTATCCAGATGATACAAAATCATTAGGACAAACAGGAACATATTAGATAAGTACAAGAAAGAAAAAAAAATAATATAATAAAAATAAATAAATAAATAAATAAATAAAAATGAAACAAAAGTATTAATGGACATAGATTTAAACACTCTAGTACGTCAGACAAGATAAGGATTCAAACCAAGATCAGCCATAAAGATTAAATCAAAGAGGAATGGGGAATTTTGTAAGCCAAGGAGACCACGCATTTTGAAAGTAACGCAGCCTATTTGATCTTCGTGCCCATAGGTGTTCATATATAGCGTGTGTGGATATTTTATCTTTGAGTTCCCTTATACAAGGGATTACAGATGTTTTCCAATGTTTAGCCACTAATATTTTGGCAGAGAGAAGAATATGACAAGTTATTAATCTAAGTTGTTTTGGAATCAGTTCGAGATCTAATGAGAGCAGTGCCGTGGCTGGAGACATACATATATTTGAGTCTGTCACTTCTCTCACCAGTTCCTCGACTTTGCTCCAGAATGGTTTTATTTCGTTACAATCCCAAAAAATGTGAAATAGGTTGCCTGGCGACTTCTGACAGCGCCAGCATATGTTTTCTATGTTGGGGTAAAATCTACTGAGCTTAGCTGGTGTAAAGTACCAACGTGTAAGTAATTTATGGTACACTTCCAACAGGCTAGAGCATTTTGTCGCTTGGTGTGTGATTTTTATCGCCACTAGCCATTTAGATATAGAGTACGAGGTTTTCAGATCTCTCTCCCAATTCAGGAAATGTGCCTTTTTTGTCAGATGTATATCTCTTATTACCCTTTTGTAAATTAAGTTTGTTGGGAACTTGAGCTCCCCCTGATTACATAAAATAATATTAAGAATGTCAACTGGAAGCAATACCTCTCTCTGGGACCATTTAGTTAGAAAGTGAACAATTCTATTGAAATGGTAATGGTAAGATTTTGGTATATTGAAAGTTTCCTGTAAACATGCAAACGACCTTAATACATTGTTATCGTAAAAATCATTTAGCACTTGTATCCCAGCTTTCTGCCAACCCCCCACCGAAAGGTCTTTTATGTAGTATTGTAGAATTTCTATGGGGATCTGTATTTTTCTCTTTGGAGACGCCGGGTCACTATTTTTTAGCAGTAGTCTCCATGTTAAAATGGACGCTTTCAAAGTCAGTTCTGAGGGAATAGGAAAGCTAGGGTCAATAGCATGTAGTAACAATAGAGAATAAAGCGATCTCCCTTTATTAAGATCCACTTCTATCTGTTGCCAGCTAGGTGATTGACCTTGTCTACACCAAAATCTCAACTGTTTAAACACAAAGGAGTCATAGTAAGCTTGCAGATTTGGAACTCCCATACCTCCATGTGACCTGTGACTATAAAGTATAGAGGCAGCAATTCTATGTGGGCCTTTATTCCATATAAATGTAAGCATTTGAGACTTAAGTCTAGCCATGACTGAGGTGGGAATAGGAATGGGTAAAGTGCGAAACAGGTATAAGATCTTTGGGAGCACCATCATTTTATAAATTACTATTCGCCCTAACCAGGATAAATTTATTTTAGAGTAACGTTCCAGGTCAGCTTGGAGGGAATTATAGAGTACATCATAATTACATTTAATTAACCGTGATAGAGGGTAGCAAATTTGAACTCCCAGATAGGTAATTGAATCTGTTGCCCATTGAAAAGGGAATTCCTTTTCTATTACTCTCCGTAATGAAGGCGTAACCCTAACAGCTAGGATTTGGGATTTAGATTCATTTATCTTATAGTATGATACATCCCCAAATTCTCTGATTATCTGTAAAGTGGCCCTCAATGAAGGTAAGGGGTCTGATAAGGTCAAAATAACATCGTCCGCAAATAGCCCTATTTTATGTTGTCGATTACCAGCTGGAATACCCCTTATCGAATCTGTTGTTCTTATCATTTCCGCAAAGGGCTCCATAACCATTAGAAAGAGAAAAGGTGACAGGGGACAACCTTGTCGGGTGCCATTTGTAATTGGAAAGGGGGAGGAGAGCGAACCATTAGCTAGAACTCTAGCTGAAGGCGTGGAATATAAAGCCTGAATCCCTGTTTTAATAGGGCCTTGAAAACCAAATTTATCCAGAATTGCTGATGCAAATCCCCAATGGATACAATCGAATGCCTTCTCTGCATCCAAAGTTAGAAGCAGAGAAGGCGTTCCCAACCCCCCAGCCTTTTGTAACAAACCCAATATCCGACGGGTACCATCCGGCGCTTCTCTGCCCTTTGTGAAGCCAACTTGATCACTATGTATTAGTGTAGGTAAGATGTTCAAAAGCCTGTGAGCTATTAGTTTTGCGTAGATTTTTACATCGCAGTTGAGGAGGGAAATTGGGCGGAAGTTTGCCGGGGAATCCATTGTTTTACCCGGCTTCGGAATGGTAACTATCGTAGCCTGTGACATTTCGGATGGAAATTGTTCCCCAGCCAAAACCCTGTTAAACAACTGGACCATATGTGGATTTAATAGGGGAGAAAACAGTTGGTAGTATTCATTGGAGTACCCGTCAGGGCCGGGAGATTTATTCGGTCTTAGAGATTTGATCGTGGCATCAATTTCGGTAGCAGAGATTAGGGAGTTTAATTTTGCAAGTTGTTCCTCATTTAGAGAGGGAAGATTAACCTTTCGAAGAAAAGAGTCAATCCTCTCCGAGGATGGCTGATGTATGGAAGAATCGCTGTTAAGGTTGTATAGTTTAGAATAGTAGCGGTTAAACGTTTCTGCTATTTCATCAGGGTGAGTAATTCTAGATATATTATCGGGAGCTAACATGTATGGTATGTTTACTTTTTGTACTATTGGTTTGATTTTTTTTGCCATTAATCTACTTGGTTTATTATAGGCTTGATAGTATGCCAGTCGCATAGAAGTTATTTGTCGGTCATAATCTATTTGTAAGAGGGAATGAATTTCGTGTCTTACGGACATTAAGCTCCTATGGAGAGTTGCTGATGGATCTAGTCTGATTTGTTCTTCTAATCTAGCCGCCTTGTCTAGGAGAGATGATAATTTAGCCTCTCTGGCCTTTTTGAATTGTGAGCTCTGTTTTAGCAATTCACCTCTGATAGTAGCTTTGTGAGCTTGCCAGAGGGTAAAAGTATTTATATTGTCTATATTATTGAGGGAAAAGTATTCTGCTATAGCAGATTCTATTAGAGGCTTATATTTTGAATGACGTAATAGAAAAATATTATTTCTCCATGATCTCTGAGAGTTAAAGGGTAGGACCTGGGCTAATGAACATGTGATTGGTGCATGGTCAGACCACGACGTGACCCCAACAGTAGACTTAGAAACCTTAGATAGCAATAATCTATCCGAGAGAAACAGATCGATTCTAGAGAATGATCTATGTCTTGCCGAATAAAAGCTGAATTCTTTAGAATTTGCATTTAGACACCTAAAGGTATCATAGAGTTGATTATCTCTTAACCAACGCCCCGGAGTCGTTAATCTGTTAGGACCCGTTGAGTCTAGGAGTCTATCTGGTACTAGATTAAAGTCCCCACATATTAATAGATATCCCTTTTGAATATTACGTGTTTTCCTCAGGACTTTATTTAAAAATCTTATGGGGGATTTGTTGGGTGCATATATATTGACCAGGGTCAGTGTCACCGCACCAACCAATCCTACCAAAATGATATAACGTCCCCCCTCATCAATTGATACTCTCTCAACCTGGAAACCTAAGGAGTCCTTCACTACAATCGCCACACCTGCTTTTTTCTTATTCGAGTTGGCTAAAAACGTGGTGGAGAAACATTTATGTGAAAATTCTGGGTGTTTGTTGTGCACAAAATGAGTTTCCTGTATGCATAATATATCGGTCTGTGAGGATCGAACATCCTTCCAGAGCGAGGATCTCTTATAGGGAGAGTTTAATCCTTTAGCATTAATAGACATTACCTTAATCGCCATTAAAATGTACTTTATCGGATAGCTGGAAACATATTAGGAACATTACTAGTCGTGTCTGGAGTACCAAGAGTATCGTAAGTAAAAGACCATCTAACAAACATAAAGCAAAAGCATAAAGGACAAAAAAATCAAACATTGAAAGAAAAAAAATATAAGAAATAAAAGAAACTTCAACCTGTAAGATAAGCAAAAGTTATTAAAGCAAGACCGAATGGGTCTGGTCTAGAAGGGGTTAAAATCAACCAGGACCAGATACTATGGGGAACAACAGTTCGGCCTTATTCCGCTATCCCTATTGATAACGGTTATTTGGCTGAAGGAGAATACGGACAACTTGGGAAGTAACTTCAGCTTCAATCCCCCACTGAGGTCCACTCTGGGGTCACATGGGCGGTGTTTTTCTTTCTTGCTGGAACAGGCGAGATAGGTTTATTAATGTTCCAAGCTTTTAGTAGTGAATCTCCCTCTTCCGGATTTTTAATAACAAAAGTTTTCCCATCTCTATGAACCAAGAGCTTCATCGGGAATCCCCACTTGTAAGGGATTTGTAGATCTCTCAATACTTTGGTTATTGGGGAGAGTTGCTTTCTAGCTTGAAGTGTGACTTGTGAAAGATCCGCAAATATCTGGATGTCCTGAAATGGAGCTGGCAGATTGCGTTTTTCCCTGATGTAGGAGACTAAATCTTCTTTCACACAGTAGAAGTGGAAACGTGCAATAACATCTTTGGGCACCGAAGCTGGTAGATGTTTAGGTTTAGGTAGATGATGAGCCCTATCAATCAGGAGCATCTTAGGATCCCTGTCTGGGAAAATCGTTTTCAGCATATCTCCCAGGAACTGCTGTAAATTAGCTGGGGGGATCTTCTCTGATATCCCCCTGAATTTTAAGTTATTGCGTCTATTTCTGTCCTCTAGGTCAGCCATTTTGGTTCTCAGCCCTGCCACCTCATCCTCCAGAGAATAATGAGCATCAATAAGATCATTGTGGGAGCTTGTTAATTCCCCCATTTTGTTCTCGATGTGGTTCACTCTAGAACCCAAATCATCTATAGAAGATGTAATAGATGCGGCCACCTGTTGTAACTGCGATGTGAGCGAGTGGTGTACTGCCGTCATCATAGCTTTCAGAGAGTTTTCTGATACTGTTTGGTCAGAACAATTAAAGTCCTGTAGCGGATCTAAAACCGCAGCTGCTGCAAGAGACTGGAGCCTAGATGTGGGGTTGCCATTACTGGCTATCTCGCCAGCTAAGTTGTCACTCACCGGCGGGACATTCATCATGGCGTCTCCTCTTTCAGGCCCGGAAGCAACATGGTCTTCAGTGTCTCTTGTTCTGGGTAACTGCAGTGTTTGTGGTCTTTCATTCCACCCCACCGTGCCGTTAGAGATCGGCGATGCAGAAGATCTCCTGGATGTGGGAGACACACATTTATCTGTCCCCTGTGCCGATGGCGATGCTGCTGCTCGTAATGGCGGGAAGCCGCCATCAGACTCTTGTGCAGAGAAGAAGTCCGTGAGGCGACGGAGACCCGGTCGGGCGGCTTTCTTCCTAGTCATCATGACATTAATGAGGTAGGAGATGTTATGTCAGCGCAAATTCTCCTGTTCCAAAATGCTTAAGTCGCTTTAGTAGGGATAGTGTGACGGAGCTCTCTCACCAAGCAGCCATCACGGACGGTAGCAGGCCACACCCCCCCTACACTGTGAAATTTTGAATCAACGTATTTTTCCTTTAAAATGATACATTTACTCGGATTAAACGTTTGATCTGTCATCTACGTTCTATTACAAATAAAATATTGACATTTGCCATCTCCACATCATTGCATTCAGTTTTTATTCACGATTTGTTTAGTGTCCCAACTTTTTTGGAATCTGGTTTGTAGTTTTAAGTTAAATTTATGCAGAAATATAAAAATTCTGAAGGGTTCACAAACTTTCAAGCACCAGTGTATATAGTATCATATATAGTATATGGTATATATATATTGTGGGGTTTTGCTCTGGTAGACAGGCTAGCGGACGCAGTATAGAGGCAACCACAAAGTTTTTAACTTATAGGGGTTGTCCGTGATTGGGGACTTTGCTCTAATAGTACAAGTGTGGCATACACATTACATACAAGCAGGTAGTACCTTTGGCACAGATTTCTGCAGCCCCGTTTTTATCTTTGAAATTCATGGCCGGAAGTTACTGTTTTCTTCTCCTCTGTGACGTACCGGGTCCCTTGCAGGCAAGCAAAGCTTCCTCTTCCGCTGCTCAGGGAGCCCGGTGACGTCACTGGCAGTGAATGAATGTATATCAGAACTCTATATACTTACCAGTGGGACCTTTTCTGGATTTTTTCTGGAGCATGGATCACTTCTGGAGCATGGATCACTTCTAAGTGTGACGCATTTATCACCAAATAAATTGCGTATCCTCATTCATCCAAATATATGGGACATTTGCATTGCAATTTTCTATATTGCTGCTATTTTATCCTATCCAAATATATTGGACATTTATTTTGCTGCTATATTGTTTTGCTTGTTGTGAAATCTGCTGTATTGTGAAATCTGCTCTATTGCTGCTATTTTACTGATCTTATCATATATACCAGATTTTATTGTACATATTTTATTGTCTTTTTGCTGAATTAAATTGTTAGTATACACTCCAGGAGGTGGTTGTGCCTGTTTATTTTCTTATTTATCTTCATGGATTTTATATAGGCCGATAAAGACCTGGCCTGGAGCGTGGGGAGAAGCCACCCACCCAGCACTTTGGCTACTTCCAGTAAGAGCCGGCCTGGATCAGCTTTACAGCCATACTAACAACAAACAGTGTCAATCAGCACTAGCTGCCGCTGACACTTAAAACTACAGACTCTTACCTTACCGAGACCAGGAACCTCGGTGACACATACCTTCCATCAATGACATCCCCTTGCGCCTTCCTACAATATATATATATGTATTTATACATACACACACAGAATTTTTTTCTGACAGTTAAAACCAGGCAGAAACATATCAGTTTTTATTTTATGATTGCAGATTTTTTTTATCTACTCTCTGAACATGATTATAGGGGGCGGCCATTTGTCTGAGCTGTTTTTAGCAGCATTTAGAGATATACAGGGTGGGCCATTTATATGGATAGCATATGCTGTGAAGATACGAGATGTGCAGCACCTGAAACTACGGATACTGGAAGCCTGTGCTAGCATTTCTCCTGCGGTGTTGCTATCAGTGTGTGAAGAGTGGGAGAAGAGGGTTGCATTGACAATCCAACACAATGGGCAGCACATTGAACACATTTTATAAGTGGTCAGAAACTTGTAAATAACTCATGAAATAATAAAGTTACGTTAAAACCAAGTACACCATTGTTTTTCTTGTGAAATTCCCAATACGTTTGATTTGTCACATGACCCTCTTCCTATTGAAAAAACAAAAGTTGGATTCAAAATGTCCGACCTCAAAATGGCCACCATGGTCACCACCCATCTTGAAAAGTTTCCCCCCTCACATATACTAATGTGCCACAAACAGGAAGTTAATATCACCAACCATTCCCATTTTATTAAGGTGTAGCCATATAAATGGCCCACCCTGTATTTTAAATCAGCGACCATGGGCCATAAGCACAATGGATGGTGGGGGAGGGACTCATTGACTTTCATGGGAGAGTTTTCTAGGCATGCTTTGTGACATGTGCAGGGATCAGGAGGAAGTAGATAAGCTATGATAACACCTATTGTGAATGTCAGATTTAGGCCTCTTTCACATTTGCGTTGTCCGGATCCGGCGTGTACTCCACTTGCCGGAATTACACGCCGGATCCGGAAAAACGCAAGTGTACTGAAAGCATTTGAAGACGGATCCGTCTTCAAAATGCTTTCAGTGTTACTATGGCAGCCAGGACGCTATTAAAGTCCTGGTTGCCATAGTAGTAGTGGGGAGCGGGGGAGCGGCATACTTACAGTCCGTGCGGCTCCCGGGGCGCTCCAGAGTGACGTCAGGGCGCCCCAGGCGCATGGATGACGTGTCCATGCGATCACGTGATCCATGCGCTTGGGGCGCCCTGACGTCACTCTGGAGCGCCCCGGGAGCCGCACGGATGGTAAGTATACAGCTCCCCCGCTCCCCACTACAGTTTACCATGGCTGCCAGGACTTTAGCGTCCCGGCAGCCATGGTAACCATTGAGAAAAAGCTAAACGTCGCATCCGGCAATGCGCCGAAACGACGTTTAGCTTAAGGCCGGATCCGGATTAATGCCTTTCAATGGGCATTCATTCCGGATCCGGCCTTGCGGCAAGTGTTCCGGATTTTTGGCCGGAGCAAAAAGCGCAGCATGCTGCGCTATTTGCTGCGGCCAAAAAACGTTCCGTTCCGGAACGGAAGACATCCTGATGCATCCTGAAGGACGGACTGTCCATTCAGAATGCATTAGGAAAATCCTGATCAGTATTCTTCCGGCATAGAGCCCCGACGACGGAACTCTATGCCGGAAGACTATAACGCAGGTGTGAAAGAGCCCTTAGTCTGAAAACAGCAGGACTTTTTTAAATATAGATATTGACCTGGAAAATTAAAACGCTTAAAGGGAACCTGTCAGAGGCAAAAGCCATCCCAAACCACCAGCAGTACCTTCAAGTAGCCGGCAGTGAGTTTCTAATGATGATTTTCTTACTGCATTAAGATGAGGCAGAAGTATGAAAAATGTTCTTTTATCCTCCGTCCACGCTATTTTCCAGTCATGTTTGAAGTCAAGGTAACTGCGCCCCTCAACAGTATTACACAATGAAATTACAGTCCTGATCAAAAGTTTAAGACCACTTGAAAAATGGCAAAAAGTCATATTTAGCCCCCTTCCCTGCCCCTGTGACTGACAGTCAATGGCGTAGCTAGAAATAACTGGGCCCCACAGCAAATTTTTGAATGGGGCCCCCCTCCCCCAGCAAATTTTAGGACCACATGCCTTTAAAAGGCCAAATCTGTGCAAAAATGTGGATTCATTGTCATTTTCTGTCAGGTAGTCACACGTTGTGATGGCAAAGGCAAAAAAACTCTCTTTTTGAACGTGGTCGGGTTGTTGAACTGCATAAGCAGGGTCTCTCACAGCGCGCCATCGCTGCTGAGGTGGGACGCAGTAAGACTTTCTTAAATGATCCTGAGGGTTATGGAACAAAAAAGTCAAGTGGAAGACCCCAAAAAATTTAATCAGCACTGAGCCGGAGGATCCAATTGGCTGTCCATCAAGACACTGGACGATCCTCAACCCAAATTAAGGCCCTTACTGGTGCTGACTGCAGCCCCATAACCATCAGACGGCATCTGAGACTGAAGGGCTTCAAAAACAAAAACGTCTTCAAAGACCTCATCTCCTTGAACGCCACAGAACTGCTCGTTTGGACTTTGCAAGAGAGCACCAAACATGGGACATTCAAAGGTGGAAGAAAGTTTTATTCTCTGATGAGAATTTTTTTTACCTTGATGGTCCTGATGGTTTCCAACGTTACTGGCATGACAAGCAGATCCCACCTGAGATGTTTTCTACGTGCCACAGTGGAGGGGGCGCCATAATGGTCTGGGGTGCTTTTTTCTTCAGTGGAACAATGGAGCTTCAGGAAGTGCAGGGGCGTCAACAGGCCGCTGGCTATGTCCAGATGTTGCAGAGAGCATTCCTTATGACTGAGGGCCCTCGTCTGTGTGGTAACGACTGGGTTTTTCAACAGGACAACGCTACAGTACACAATGCCCGCAGGACAAGGGACTTCTTCCAGGAGAATAACATCACTCTTTTGGCCCATCCTGCGTGTTCCCCTGATCTAAATCCAATTGAGAACCTTTGGGGATGGATGGCAAGGGAAGTTTACAAAAATGGACAACAGTTCCAGACAGTAGATGGCCTTTGTGCGGCCGTCTTCACCACTTAGTGAAATGTTCCCACTCACCTCATGAAAACGCTTGCATCAAGCATGCCGAAATGAGTTCATGTTTGGAAGTTGGATTTCTGTTTTGGGGGGGTTTAGTTTTTTTTTGGAGGTGTGGTCCTAAACTTTTGATCAGCTGAAAAACAGCCTGTTTCAGTTTATTCGTTGTTTTCATTAAATTGAATGTTCAAAAAATGTTTTGTCTCACCCCCATTTCTTCTTATTGCATGTTAAAGCTCTACTTGGAACCTTGCTAAGATCCAGCCATGCTAAATATGACTTTTTGCCATTTTTCAAGTGGTCTTAAACTTTTGATCAGGACTGTAATTTCATTGTGTAATACTGTTGAGGGGCGCAGTTACCTTGACTTCAAACATGACTGGAAAATAGCGCGGACGGAGGATAAAATAATTTTTTTCATACTTCTGCCTCATCTGAATACCCGGTCTACTTGAGAAACCTTGACGTGGTGCCCGGGCTTAGACATGTTCTACACCGTAGGACATGTTGACTAATCTCTCAATTTTAAAATCAGTTTGAGGGTTTAGTGAGACTGCAGAGTGCACCTGTATTTGTTATTGTTTTGTTATATTGTTATATTGATTATGACATACGCACTTGTTACCTTGTGTGAGATGTCTATTGTGGTACTTGTGGTTCGCCGCGGGCATCCTCCACCGTATGCATTTTGCTGGGGATCGCCATTAGCAACGGGCCACAAGTGCAGGATTTGCTCCCCTGTATATATGCACGACTGCATGTGGGTTTGAGCACCTCCTGCTAATGCCACCTTGTCTTTTTGTTTGTATATATAGATTCCTGGAGGTGTATAAACTCCAATTTAAATGTGCCTGTTTTCCATCTACAGGCCACATTTAGGTGCACCTGTGAGGCCTGGGCCATATCAGTCAGTCTTGAGTGGGACTCACAGACTCCTCCCTCCTCCCATTGTAAGCATGGTTACATGCTGGAGGTAACAGGTGAGCTGTTTGTGAGTCGGCCTCATGCTCCTGTAATTTGCCCACTGGCTCCTGGTATTGCTCATACGGCTCAGGTAGGAGAGCGTTAGGTCCCGGTCTACTTGAGAAACCTTGACGTGGTGCCCGGGCTTAGACATGTTCTACACCGTAGGACATGTTGACTAATCTCTCAATTTTAAAATCAGTTTGAGGGTTTAGTGAGACTGCAGAGTGCACCTGTATTTGTTATTGTTTTGTTATATTGTTATATTGATTATGACATACGCACTTGTTACCTTGTGTGAGATGTCTATTGTGGTACTTGTGGTTCGCCGCGGGCATCCTCCACCGTATGCATTTTGCTGGGGATCGCCATTAGCAACGGGCCACAAGTGCAGGATTTGCTCCCCTGTATATATGCACGACTGCATGTGGGTTTGAGCACCTCCTGCTAATGCCACCTTGTCTTTTTGTTTGTATATATAGATTCCTGGAGGTGTATAAACTCCAATTTAAATGTGCCTGTTTTCCATCTACAGGCCACATTTAGGTGCACCTGTGAGGCCTGGGCCATATCAGTCAGTCTTGAGTGGGACTCACAGACTCCTCCCTCCTCCCATTGTAAGCATGGTTACATGCTGGAGGTAACAGGTGAGCTGTTTGTGAGTCGGCCTCATGCTCCTGTAATTTGCCCACTGGCTCCTGGTATTGCTCATACGGCTCAGGTAGGAGAGCGTTAGGTCCCGGTCTACTTGAGAAACCTTGACGTGGTGCCCGGGCTTAGACATGTTCTACACCGTAGGACATGTTGACTAATCTCTCAATTTTAAAATCAGTTTGAGGGTTTAGTGAGACTGCAGAGTGCACCTGTATTTGTTATTGTTTTGTTATATTGTTATATTGATTATGACATACGCACTTGTTACCTTGTGTGAGATGTCTATTGTGGTACTTGTGGTTCGCCGCGGGCATCCTCCACCGTATGCATTTTGCTGGGGATCGCCATTAGCAACGGGCCACAAGTGCAGGATTTGCTCCCCTGTATATATGCACGACTGCATGTGGGTTTGAGCACCTCCTGCTAATGCCACCTTGTCTTTTTGTTTGTATATATAGATTCCTGGAGGTGTATAAACTCCAATTTAAATGTGCCTGTTTTCCATCTACAGGCCACATTTAGGTGCACCTGTGAGGCCTGGGCCATATCAGTCAGTCTTGAGTGGGACTCACAGACTCCTCCCTCCTCCCATTGTAAGCATGGTTACATGCTGGAGGTAACAGGTGAGCTGTTTGTGAGTCGGCCTCATGCTCCTGTAATTTGCCCACTGGCTCCTGGTATTGCTCATACGGCTCAGGTAGGAGAGCGTTAGGTCCCGGTCTACTTGAGAAACCTTGACGTGGTGCCCGGGCTTAGACATGTTCTACACCGTAGGACATGTTGACTAATCTCTCAATTTTAAAATCAGTTTGAGGGTTTAGTGAGACTGCAGAGTGCACCTGTATTTGTTATTGTTTTGTTATATTGTTATATTGATTATGACATACGCACTTGTTACCTTGTGTGAGATGTCTATTGTGGTACTTGTGGTTCGCCGCGGGCATCCTCCACCAGTATGCATTTTGCTGGGGATCGCCATTAGCAACGGGCCACAAGTGCAGGATTTGCTCCCCTGTATATATGCACGACTGCATGTGGGTTTGAGCACCTCCTGCTAATGCCACCTTGTCTTTTTGTTTGTATATATAGATTCCTGGAGGTGTATAAACTCCAATTTAAATGTGCCTGTTTTCCATCTACAGGCCACATTTAGGTGCACCTGTGAGGCCTGGGCCATATCAGTCAGTCTTGAGTGGGACTCACAGACTCCTCCCTCCTCCCATTGTAAGCATGGTTACATGCTGGAGGTAACAGGTGAGCTGTTTGTGAGTCGGCCTCATGCTCCTGTAATTTGCCCACTGGCTCCTGGTATTGCTCATACGGCTCAGGTAGGAGAGCGTTAGGTCCCGGTCTACTTGAGAAACCTTGACGTGGTGCCCGGGCTTAGACATGTTCTACACCGTAGGACATGTTGACTAATCTCTCAATTTTAAAATCAGTTTGAGGGTTTAGTGAGACTGCAGAGTGCACCTGTATTTGTTATTGTTTTGTTATATTGTTATATTGATTATGACATACGCACTTGTTACCTTGTGTGAGATGTCTATTGTGGTACTTGTGGTTCGCCGCGGGCATCCTCCACCGTATGCATTTTGCTGGGGATCGCCATTAGCAACGGGCCACAAGTGCAGGATTTGCTCCCCTGTATATATGCACGACTGCATGTGGGTTTGAGCACCTCCTGCTAATGCCACCTTGTCTTTTTGTTTGTATATATAGATTCCTGGAGGTGTATAAACTCCAATTTAAATGTGCCTGTTTTCCATCTACAGGCCACATTTAGGTGCACCTGTGAGGCCTGGGCCATATCAGTCAGTCTTGAGTGGGACTCACAGACTCCTCCCTCCTCCCATTGTAAGCATGGTTACATGCTGGAGGTAACAGGTGAGCTGTTTGTGAGTCGGCCTCATGCTCCTGTAATTTGCCCACTGGCTCCTGGTATTGCTCATACGGCTCAGGTAGGAGAGCGTTAGGTCCCGGTCTACTTGAGAAACCTTGACGTGGTGCCCGGGCTTAGACATGTTCTACACCGTAGGACATGTTGACTAATCTCTCAATTTTAAAATCAGTTTGAGGGTTTAGTGAGACTGCAGAGTGCACCTGTATTTGTTATTGTTTTGTTATATTGTTATATTGATTATGACATACGCACTTGTTACCTTGTGTGAGATGTCTATTGTGGTACTTGTGGTTCGCCGCGGGCATCCTCCACCGTATGCATTTTGCTGGGGATCGCCATTAGCAACGGGCCACAAGTGCAGGATTTGCTCCCCTGTATATATGCACGACTGCATGTGGGTTTGAGCACCTCCTGCTAATGCCACCTTGTCTTTTTGTTTGTATATATAGATTCCTGGAGGTGTATAAACTCCAATTTAAATGTGCCTGTTTTCCATCTACAGGCCACATTTAGGTGCACCTGTGAGGCCTGGGCCATATCAGTCAGTCTTGAGTGGGACTCACAGACTCCTCCCTCCTCCCATTGTAAGCATGGTTACATGCTGGAGGTAACAGGTGAGCTGTTTGTGAGTCGGCCTCATGCTCCTGTAATTTGCCCACTGGCTCCTGGTATTGCTCATACGGCTCAGGTAGGAGAGCGTTAGGTCCCGGTCTACTTGAGAAACCTTGACGTGGTGCCCGGGCTTAGACATGTTCTACACCGTAGGACATGTTGACTAATCTCTCAATTTTAAAATCAGTTTGAGGGTTTAGTGAGACTGCAGAGTGCACCTGTATTTGTTATTGTTTTGTTATATTGTCATCTGAATGCAGTAAGAAAATCATCATTAAAAACTCGCTGCCGGCTACTTGAAGGTACTGCTGGCGGTGTGGGATGGCTTTTTTCATCCAACAGTCCAAGTGCAAACAGGCCATGAGAAGTCTGTGGAATTTGCTACTTCGTTTTTGAGATCTATTGGGCAACATCCCTCCAGTGGCACCCCTGCTGCTTTTATAGCATTTGACTCCCTCTTCTTTGCCCTCCTTTGTTCCCCCTCTCTATTTTGCCCCTTCATATGCAAAGGTGTTATATCTCACCTTTATAAAAAATTACGATTCACATATATATATATATATATATATATATATACACTCACCTAAAGAATTATTAGGAACACCTGTTCTATTTTTCATTAATGCGATTATCTAGTCAACCAATCACATGGCAGTTGCTTCAATGCATGTAGGGTTGTGGTCCTGGTCAAGACAATCTCCTGAACTCCAAACTGAATGTCAGAATGGGAAAGAAAGGTGGGCTACAACAGCAGAAGACCCCACCGGGTACCACTCATCTCCACTACAAATTAGAAAAAGAGGCTACAATTTGCACAGGCTCACCAAAATTGGACTGTTGAAGACTGGAAAATTGTTGCCTGGTCTGATGAGTCTCGATTTCTGTTGAGACATTCAAATGGTAGAGTCCGAATTTGGCGTAAACAGAACGAGAACATGTATCCTTAATGCCTTGTTACCACTGTGCAGGCGGGTGGTGGTGGTGTAATGGTGTGGGGGATGTTTTCTGGGCACACTTTAGGCCCCTTAGTGCCAATTGGCCATCGTTTAAATGCCACGGGCTACCTGAGCATTGTTTCTGACCATGTCCATCCCTTCATGACCACCATGTACCCATCCTCTGATGGCTACTTCCAGCAGGATAATGCACCATGTCACAAAGCTCGAATCATTTCAAATTGGTTTCTTGAACATGACAATGAGTTCACTGTACTAAAATGGCCCCCACAGTCACCAGATCTCAACCCAATAGAGCATCTTTGGGATGTGGTGGAACGGGAGCTTCGTGCCCTGGATGTGCATCCCTCAAATCTCCATCAACTGCAAGATGCTATCCTATCAATATGGGCCAACATTTCTAAAGAATGCTATCAGCACCTTGTTGAATCAATGCCACGTAGAATTAAGGCAGTTCTGAAGGCAAAAGGGGGTCCAACACCGTATTAGTATGGTGTTCCTAATAATCCTTTAGGTTAGTGTATGTTGTGATGGACTTTTTTTAACAGCTATTCTGATGTTTTTTTTGACAAACAGTAATTTGATAAAATAAAAGGGACCCTCTGGGGGATATGAGCTAGAGGTTTCAATTATACACCTGCCAAACGTAGTGTCAGATAATTCAGCCTTCCCAGTGGCTCCATTCTATGGAGGAAGCCACTTTACCTGCCACTTCGTATGGTACTGTGTTATTGAGATATGATCTGAAATGCTTCATGGATTATACATATCATATAGAATCTGATATAGAAAAAAAAATGCAGGGCTCAACTGACTTCTTATCATGGCTCTATACGGCTTGGAGTTTTACAGAATTATAGTATAAACTGTGTGCGTGAGCCCTAACTCTGGATTATGTGGCATCAGTGCTTTGGTCTTGTTTATTTTTCAATCTTTCCCATTTAATCTGAATATTTTTTTTTAATGATTTTTTATTTTTTTTTACATAATAATAGTCATCCTAACATTCAAACGTACCTAATATATAGAAGAATGTGTAATATACACAATAGTAGTAACATTTGCTTGCGCCTTTTGCTTTCAGTTCTTTACTAGTGCATCCTTGAGATATGAGCGGAAAGGCTTTTACTGCTGATGCTATTCCCGTAAATGTGTAGCACTGTCAGCAGATCTGTGGAAAGGTTAGTATTCTCACATTATTGAAGGTGTGAAGAAAATGCCACGCATTTTTATCCTAGTCATCATGTTTCTTAATTTTTAAATTAAAATAGTGCCTGGAGTCCACTTCAGAAATATCAAGCAGTGACAGGGCTCTCCTGGGTTCAGCTGGCGAGATTGATGAGTGACAGGCCGCTACCTACGTCTCTGAGAGCTATTTGACATCTTTATTTACATGTCTGAATAATTTAACATCATTTTCCATTTTCATTTCTTCTAACATCTTAGGCAAATCATTTATTTCATTATTATTTGAGCAATTTAGATCATAAGATCACTGCCTATGAAAAACGCTAAAATCAAAACAATAACCACTCTATTGATAGAGTAAATTAAAATAAGAAAATTCCCCAGGGGCACGGCAATAGGCAGATAGCCCCAATGTATGGACCTGTGGTGTCAGGGAATGTGGGGGACGCAATGTGGTGATTGACAGTGGATGATAGATATGTGTCCATCCAGCAATTCACCGCACTTGTAGATAACTTCCCACCCCTGACCCCCTCACCGTGCAGTCAAGACCAAATATATTGCCTGTAATGAACTCTGAGAGATCACTGGCCCTATTAATTAGGAAAGAACTGCGACTCCAGTGTGATGCAGGGGCTCAGCTATCTGAGGTAGGTGTCAACGACGTTATTCTGGGTGGGTAAGCGAGCGCATAATTAAAGCCATTGAAAAACTGGCTAAAGTCTAATGGGCCCTTTACACGGGCCGACAATTGAAATGATCATCGCTAACCAGAGATACTAGTAATGCTCATTAGCGATGATCTGGCGGTGTAAATGCACTGCCGATTACCCAATGAATGAGCGAAACGCTTGTTCATCGGGTAATTGTATCTTTTGTACAGCACAAAATCATCGTTTCCCAGTGGCAGATCTCGCATCTCGTCACTAAATACAATCTCGCATTCCCACCAGCCCAGGTAGAGATTTGCAAAGGTGGACACACAGTCGCTGCCCATCGCGACTCCCTTGAGCTGGTGGAAAACGTGACAATCAAAAACAAAGATATTATGAGCGAGGATAAATCTCAGCAGAGACAACTTAAACTGATTATGTGGCCCAAAATGATCACCCCTCTCCTGTAAAAAGACCTCACTCTTTTCACACCCTTTGTCATCTGGTATAGAACTATATAGTGACTCGACGTCTATGCTGGCGAGAAGAGTATCATCCTCCACATAGACACTGTCAAGTCTCTTTAGAACCTCCATAGAACCGAGGGTGTAAGAGGGTATTGAGACCACAAAGGGGCATCGAATGGTGTCTACATATGTCCCTATATTATGAGTAGCACTACTGGATCCTGATACAATGGGTCGTCCCTTCAGCGGTTTGAGACCCTTAGGGATCTTAGGTAGGCTGTAAAAATATGCTATTTGGGGGTAAGGTGGCAAGAGGAAGACATATTCAGCTTTGCTAATCAGTTCTGCCCTGGAGCTTCATCCAAGATATCCTTAAAAGGGTTTTCCGAGATTTTAATACTGATAGGTGGGGGTCCAATACCCGGGACTCCTGCCAATCAGCTGTTTGAGAAGGCACCGGAACTCCTGGGAGTGCTGAAGTCTTCTAGCAGCTTTTCCTAGGCCTAGTGACGACATGTTCATCTGTCACAAGGCCTAGGGCAGCTCAGCCCCATAAAAGTCAATGGGGCTGAGCGCAATACCAAGCACAGCTTCTATACAATGTATGGCGCTGTGCTTGGTGAGCACGTAGAGGACCGCGATGCTCACAGGAAAAGTTTTCTTCTAATATGTAAATAAGGGATTACTGGGAAGAATCCTTTAACATGACTCGTCCACTAGGATGGATTGACAGATCTGTGAATATTGTCCTTGGTCTAAGCTGACAACATTACCCCATTTATCAGAGGGTTTGATAAATATCTATGCCATCAATCCCTCCATCTCTTTGGTCAACATGCTGTTGCCCCTAAATTGGTGACCATCCAATGAACCAAACCTCACAAACCACCTTTAAAAACCTATCTATAGGGGTGTTGGAAGGTAACTCAGGTACGAATCCCTCACCCATTCAAACAAGTTAATTTTGTGGATTCCCACCAAAAAAAGTTCTTGAGCTTATTAGTTTCAGCATCACCTAGAACTCTCTGTGAAAGGTTAATACCGTATTCTCCACCCTATAAGATGCCGCCCCCCCCCCCCTCCCCAAAGTCGGGGGAAAATGTCAGTGTCTCTTATGGGGAAAATACTAATGAGGGCTTCTATTATCGAAGCGCTTATTAAAACAAGAGGACTAGATTTTTTAAGGGATGCTATCCTGGACTACCTCAATCAAAATAAGCAAATAACACCATATCAGCATGTCTTCATGAGGGATCGGTCATGTCAAACTAATTTAATCAGTTTTTATGAGGAGGTAAGTTCTAGACTTGACCGGGTTTAGTCAATGAATGCCATATGTCTTGACCTTTCCAAAGCATTTAATACTGTACCACATAAAGGTTAGTATATACAATGAGAATGCTTGGACTGGGAGAAAATGTCTGTATGTGGGTAAGTAACTGGCTCAGTGATGGGACGACTGAGGGGAGATCTAATAACCATGTATAAATATATCAGGGGTCAGTACAGAGATCTATCCCACCATCTATTTTTCCCCAGGACTGTGACCGTGACGAGGGGACATCCTCTGCATCTGGAGGAAAGAAGGTTTGTACACAAATGTAGAAGAGGATTCTTTACGGTAAGAGCAGTGAGATTATGGAACTCTCTGCCTGAGGAGGTGGTGATGATGAGTTCCCTAAAAGAAGTAAAAGAAGAATTCCTGCGCTTACTCTCAGACTACACCTAAGTACCAGTGACTAGAAGCGGGGTTCTACCACGTTTGCTGTCCTCTAAGTTATAATTAGTATCTATATGTGACACTGACACGCCTACCTGTACTTCTAGAGGAGAGTCCGTGATGTTGATGTGTAGTGGTGAATACTTGATAGTTGTCCCGATCCTCCAGTCTGGTGGAAGCAGTCAGGCTGTGTAGTTGGAAAAAGATGCCCGGCTGGCAGCACGTTTCCTATTCAAAAAAGCTTGCGCTCCAAATCAGAGCGTCGGTGACGTCACACTAGCTTACAGCTACAGGAGCTGTTGTAGACCAAAAATATGACGTGTTTCGAAAAGATTGCCTTCATTCCTCAGGGATAGAGTCCTCTTGCCTGTGCTTTTCCTTATGAGAAACGCGTCAGGTTTTTGGTCCACAACAACTCTTGTTGCTGTAAGCTAGTGTGTTGTCACCGGCGCTCTGATTTGGAGTGCAAGTTTTTTTGAATAGGAAACGTGCAGACTGAATTGTTCCTTTTAGGGAGTCCAACACCCTACACTTCTACTGATCATCCGTTAAGCAGTCGCTCTAGCTCTGTCGACTGTGTAGTGGATGGAGCTGGTTATGGCAGTGCTGTTACTACTGAAGTAAACGGGAGCAACACTGCAGTAACTATCTCTGTCCATTGCGGAGCTGTGTAGTTCCGTTGCTGACTTCATACGCCAGAACTACTAATGAACTTCTAATTCTCAGGGATACGGGGTGTTGGTAATTCTCAGGGATGCGGGGTGTTGGTAATTCTCAGGGATGCGGGGTGTTGGACCCCCACTGATCAGATATGGATGGCCTATCCTGAGGATAAGTCATCAATATAAAAGTACAGAAAACCTCTTTAATTTTAATGAATAATACTGGTAATGCTGGCTGTATTTTATAGAGGTGGATTTCTATTGCTGACATGTTCAAATGAGAGATGTACCATATTTTTCGCTTTATAAGACGCACCTTTCCCCCCCAAAAGTGTGGGGGAAATGGCAGTACTTCTTATACAGCGAGTACTAATGAGCGCTTTCATTACAGGAAGTGCAGAGTGTGGAGAGTCTGTAGCACTGTACTCACTGCTCCCTGGTCTTCCTCCAGGCCCCATGCTGCACTGTGTCCTCACTGCATACAGGATCAGGACGTAGTGCTTGCAGGCGTTCACTACGATCCGACACTGTGTGCTGTCAGTTCGCAGTGCAGTGGGGAGCCTGGAAGAAGACCAGAGAGCAGTGAGTGCAGGAAGAGCACACCGTCTGGAGCAGGAGGAAGGTTCATTTATTTGTCTGATCTGAGGACTGATGAGGATTAGTGGTCTGACTGGGGGTCTGATCTGAAGTCTGATACAGATTATATGCCTGATCTGAGGTCTGATACAGATTAGGGGGGTCTGATCTGAGGCCTAATAAAGTTTTATGGGTCTGATCTGAGGTCTGATAAAGTTTGTCAGGTCTGATTGGGGGTCTGGTCTTAGGTCTAATAAAGATTGGAAGTCTGATTGGGGGGTCTGATCTGAGGTCTGATAAAGTTTGGGGTCTGGTTGATGGGTCTGATAAAAACTGGAAATCTGATAAAGATTGTGGGGTCTGGGGGTCTTATTTTGGTGTCTGATGAAGATTCTGGGTCTGATTTGGGGGTCTGATTAAGATTAGGGGGTCTAATATGAGGTCTGATGAAGATTGTGGGGTCTGATCTGAGGTCTGATGAAGATTGGGAGATCTGATCTGCGGTCTGATGAAGAGTGGGGTCTTATATGGGGTCTAATCTGAGGTCTAATGAAAATTATGATTTTCCTGCTAGAGCATATGTCTACATTTGTACTAGATTAGTTTATATTTGCATATCTCACATTCTTAAATGTTAATCATGTAAATTTTGAAGTGGAAAATATATTTCCAGCTGTGCAGTTTTTTTTTTACTATTGACAAGCGACCCAGTGCTGATTAATTTATGTAAAGAGCATATTCACACACGTACATAGTTCGTATCAATGACAGGTCTTGTATGGGAAACTGCATCCCGTGTTATTGCAGAGGGAAGTCTAGCTACAGAGTACTGTACTTATACTAACTATATAGTATAAATAACTGTATATACACTGAACAATAGTATAAACGCAACACTTTCGGTTTTGCTCCCATTTTGGATGAGCTGAACTCAAATTCTGAAACATTTTCTACATACAAACATTTTCTTTCATACAAAAGAAAAAGACCCATTACTCTCAAATATTGTTCACAAATCTGTCTACATCGGCACTTCTCTTTTGCCGAGATAATCCATCCCACCTCACAGGTGTGGCATATCAAGGTGCTGATTAGACAGCATGAATATTGCACAGGTGTGCCTTAGACTGCCCACAATAAAAGGCCACTCTGAAATGTGCACAGTTTTTCCTTACTGGGGGGGGCAGAAAACCAGTCAGTATCTGGTCTGGCCACCATTTGCCTCGCGCAGTGCAACACATCCCAGTCGCATAGAGTTGATCAGGTTGTTGATTGTGGCCTGTGGAATGTTGGTGCACTCCTTTTCAATAGCTGTGCGAAGTTGCAGAATATTGGCAGGAACTGTAACACGCTGTCGTATACGCAAATCCAGAGCATCCCAAACATGCTCAATGGGTGACATGGGTGAGTATGGCCATGCATGAACTGGGATGTTTTCAGCTTCCAGGAATTGTGTACAGATCCTTGCAATATGGGGCCGTGCATTATCATGCTGCAACATGAAGCGATGGTCGTGGATGAATGGCACAACAATAGGCCTCGTCACGGTATCTCTGTGCATTCAAAATGCCATCAATAAAAGGCACCAGTGTTCGTTGTCCCTAACATATGCCTGCCCATACCATAACTCCACCGCCACCATGGGCCACTCGATCCACAACATTGACTTTCAGCAAACCGCTCACCCACACAACGCCACACACGCTGTTTGCCATCTGCCCTGAATGGTGAAAACTGGGAATCATCCACCTCTCCAACATGCCAGACGCCATTGAATGTAAGCATTTGCCCACTCAAGTCAGTTACGACGACGAACTGCAGTCCGGTCCAGACACCGATGACAGTTTCTGACAGTTTGTGCAGAAATTCTTTGGTTATGCAAACCGATTGTTGCTTGCAGGTGTCCGGGTGGCTGGTCTCAGACGATCATTGAGGTGAATATGCTGGATGGGGAGGTCCTGGGCTGGTGTGGTTACACGTCATCTGCGGTTGTAAGGCCGGTTGGATGTACTGCCAAATTCTCTGAAACGCCTTTGGAGATGGCTTATGGTAGAGAAATGAACATTCATTGCACGGGCATGCCAATTGCACGCTCCCTCAAACGTTGCGACATCTGTGGCATTGTGCTGTATGATCAAACTGCACATTTCAGAGTGCCCTTTTATTGTGGGCAGTCTAAGGCACACCTGTGCAATATTCATGCTGTCTAATCAGCACCTTGATATGCCACACCTGTGAGGTGGGATGGATTATCTCGGCAAAAGAGAAGTGCTCACTAACACAGATGTAGACAGATTTGTGAACAATTTTTGAGAGTAATGGGTTTTTTGTGTATGTAGAAAATGTTTCAGATCTTTGAGTTCCGCTCATGCAGAATGGGAGCAAAACCGAAAGTGTTGCATTTACTTTTTTGTTCAGTGTAGTATATACAGTATAACTATGCTGTACTATATGGAAATGGACCAAAGTATCAGAACTATGGGGCATTTAGCTAAGCCTGTGTGCTGATTTTGTGGAGTAAAAATATTGATATTTGACATTTTGCACTAAAATGATTTTTGAGATTTTACTGCAACTTGTGACACTTTGAGAAAATGAGTGGGACTTAGTAAAGTTGGATCGGGCCTCCTCAGCCCGACAAATATATCATGAGTTGAGCCAGAGAATTAGGATAAAATATAGCTGAATTGTAGTGCATGGACAAGCCAGAGATGCACCAAATTTAGTTCACTTTGGCCGAATAAGTATATGTACTCAATGGAGAGGGAAGAAATCTGCTGCCACGAACCTCCGGTGGGTGGTGGCCTGTCTCCTGGGAGAACAAAAAGATTTGGCATAAATATTCACTTCGCCATTTTTTGCAGCACAACCCAGATTCTCAGTTGGATTGAAATCAGGGGAATTTGCAGGGCAAGTCGGCACTGTTAAAGGCTTTGTTATGTTCCCTAAACTTTTCCTGAACAATTTTTGCAGTGTGGCCAATGCTATTAGGCACTACTATTGAAGCGGTGTATTTAGTCTGCAGCAATGTTTAAATAGGTTTTCCAGGATTGGGCAAAATCTCTGGTCATGCATGTATAGATGTATATATAGTATCTCACTAATGTGAGTACACCCCTCACATTTTTGTCAATATTTTATTATATCTTTTAATAGGGCAACACTTAAGATCTGACACTTTGATACAATGTACAGTAGTCAGTGTAGAGCTTGTATAACAGTGTACATTTGGTTTGCCCTCAAAATAACTCAACACACAGCCATTAATGTCTAAACCGCTGGCAACAAAAGTGAATACACCCCTAAGTGAGAATGGCCAAATTGTGACCAAAGCGTCAATATTTTGTGTGGCCACCATTATTTTCCATCACTGGGCATGGAGTTCCCTAGAGCTTCACAGGTTGCCACTGGAATCCTCTTTTACTCCTCCATGACAACATCACAGAGCTGGTGGAAGTTAGAGACTCTACTCCTCCACCTTTATTTCAGGATGGCCCACAGATGCTCAATAGGGTTTAGGTCTGGAGACATGCTTGGCCAGTCCAGCACCTTTGCCCTCAGTTTCTTTAGCAAGGCAGTGGTCATCTTGAAGGTGTGTTTGGGGTAATTATCATGTTGGAATACTGCCCCACAGCCCAGTTTCCGAAGGGAGGGAATCATGCTCTGCTTTAGTATGACACAGTACATGTTGGCATTCATGGTTTCCTCAATGAACTGTAGCTCCCCACAGCCGGCAGCACTCATGCAGCCCCAAACCATTACACTTCGACCACCATGCTTGACTGTAGGAAAGACACACTTGTCTTTGTACTCCTCACCTGCTTGCCGCTGCACACACTTCACCCCATCTGAACCAAATAAGTTTATCTTGGTCTCATCAGACAACAGGACATGGTTCCAGTAATCCATGTCCTCAGTCTGCTTGTCTTCAGCAAACTGTTTGCAGGCTATCTTGTACATCACCTTTAGAAGAGGCTTCCTTCTGGAATGACCGCCATGAGACCAATTTGATGCAGTGTGTGGGGTATGGTCTGAGCACTGACAGGCTGACCCCCCCCCCCCCCCCACCCCTTTAACCTCAGCAGCTATGGTGGCAGCACTCATATGCCTATTTTGAAAAGACGACCTTTGGATATGACGCTGAGCTCGTGCACTCAACTTCTTTGGTCGACCGTGGCGAGGCCTGTTCTGAGTAAAACTTGTCTTGGTAAACCATTGTATGGTCTTGGCCACCGTGCTGCAGCTCAGTTTCAGGGTGATGGCAATCTTCTTAAAGCCTTGGCCATCTTAATGTAGAGCAACAATTCTCTTTTTCAGATCCTCAGAGAGTTCTTTGCCATGAAGTGTCATGTTGAACCAAATTTAACACACCTGTTCCCAATTCACTCCTGAGACCTTGTAACACTAACAAGTCACGTGACATCAGGGAGGTAAAATGGCTAATTGGGCACGATTTGGCAATTTTCACTTAGGGGTATACTCACTTTCGTTGCCAGTGGTTTAGACATTAATGATTGTGTGTTCAGTTTTTTTGAGGACACACAAAATTTACACTGTTACACAAGCTGTACACTGACTACTTTACATTGTATCAAAGTGTCAGATCTTCAGTGTTGTCCCATAAAAGATATAATAAAATGTGAGGGGTGTACTCACTTTTGTGAGATACTGTATAATCACATGTGAATGGTGTCATGGAGCATAAAGGGGCTCTACTCCCCACATAAGCAGTTGATGGTCAATTAATTCAAGTGAGTAGAGGTGGCCATAGCTTAAGATATGATTCCAAGAGCTTGGGACATCATTTAATACCAATTTCCTAATGTCCATTCACATGGGTCAATAGTTGGGTGAGGGATCGTACTTTTGAACTCTCGTTTCCAGTTACTGTCCAGAGTAAATATGATGAGCGATCAGTCGACAAATGAGCAAATGCTGTTTTGTGGTTGAGCACATGGTCGTCATGGACTAACCACATATAATACGGGTTAGATTTATAGACAATATATTGATAATTTAGACCTTCTCAATAGATGCATTCAATAAATTTGTGACAAGTCTACAGTATATGAAAATTCACTGGGACTGAGATTTACCCAGGAAAGAATCACATTCCTGGATCTAAATATTTCAGTTGGAATAAAAGGTACTACCATGAACATAATTCATCACAAAAAGCCAATAGCTAATACATTATTTAAATGAGACAGTTGCCAAAGATCCATTAAAAAGTGGTATTCCTAAAGGGCAATAGTTGAGCGCCTATACAAGAAAGAGAAAAAAACTCATGTGTGATAACGTCTTAGGCTACTTTCACACTAGCGTTCGTCGGTCCGCTCGTAAGCTCCGTTTGAAGGGGCTCACGAGCGGACCCGAACGCAGCCGTCCAGCCCTGATGCAGTCTGAATGGAGCGGATCCGCTCAGACTGCATCAGTCTGGCGGCGTTCAGCCTCCGCTCCGCTCGCCTCCGCACGGACAGGCGGACAGCTGAACGCTGCTTGCAGCGTTCGGGTGTCCGCCTGGCCGTGCGGAGGCGTGCGGATCCGTGCGGATCCGTCCAGACTTACAATGTAAGTCAATGGGGACGGATCCGTTTGAAGATGCCACAATATGGCTCAATCTTCAGGCGGATCCGTCCCCCATTGACTTTACATTGAAAGTCTGGACGGATCCGTACGAGGCTATTTTCACACTTAGCTGTTATATGCTAAAATAATGCAGACGGATCCGTTCTGAACGGAGCCTCCATCTGCATTATTATGATCGGATCCGTTCAGAACGGATCCGATCGAACGCTAGTGTGAAAGTAGCCTTAATGATATTGAAATTATATGGTGCGTAATTTGCTTACTGGAGGCTGTTGTGAGGAGTCACAACAACTATATACACCTTAGCTGGTATCTATCCCCACCAGCATCAGGGAATGCCGTGCTGCTGCCTTGGTCTCTTCCTGTCTCGATTCCAAGATTCCAAGAAAGAAGTTAGTAGCGAAGATCAAACAATGTATGAGACCAATTTTTCGGCGCTGCTGACATATAGATGGATCCACTGTATTTATAAATTTTCTTTTACTAAATAAAAGTCAACACGTTTCAAGGGCAGAGCGCCCCCTTCATCAGGACAATTCACAGTATACATGTTTGCTCACTACTAGAGAATTTAAAAGATAGTTTTGGCGGGTTGATCTGGGGGAGGTTCCGGGGCAGAAGCGGGAGTGTTTAGTGTAATAAGGCTCCTAATCTATGGACCTCATTATCAAAACGGTCAATTATATTGTTTCCAAAGAGAGGGACAACAGTGTTACACTCAGAGAGAAAGCTCAAATGCCATTTAAATGTTTATCTACATAGCGCTGTATCGAGCGCTTTATATCCTGTTTCTTTCGGCTCATCTGTTTCCCCTGCTCTGATATCCTAGCGGCATCGCAGCGCACCGGAGCCGCTCCTGTCAGTTCTATGTGCAGCGCTGGTGGTAATCGCATTATCTCCTGGTTGCTTGCGCTGGTGCTAGAACAGGGGACCTGTAGGGTACGGGACTCGTCTGTGCAGAGCGGACCTGTAGGGTGCAGAAATGGTATGTGCCTGAAGAACTCTGGCGGTTTTCAATATTTTACCTACACTGATCTAGTATATAGGTCAGGAATGTATTGGGCATGAGGCTTATAAGGGCGGCATTCTTATGTAAAAAAGTTAGAATCTCCTTTATAGGGGTATTTGATTATCCACCAGAACAGAGTTAAATGCATTGGGTAATTAAAATGATTATAGGTGATAATAAGTGAAAAGTATTTAGTAGGCAATAAAGGATAAGTAATAAATAAAAAATGATAAAATCGACAGGTTCATAGCTGCATAAACCATATGTGCTATAAAAGGGGCTGGAATAGTAAAAACATTAGATTAATGGTTACAGTGTTTACTAAGGCTACTTTCACACTAGCGTTCGTCGGTCCGCTCGTGAGCTTCCGTTTGAAGGGGCTCACGAGCGGACCCGAACGCAGCCGTCCAGCCCTGATGCAGTCTGAATGGAGGCGGATCCGCTCAGACTGCATCAGTCTGGCGGCGTTCAGCCTCCGCTCCGCTCGCCTCCGCACGGACAGGCGGACAGCTGAACACTGCTTGCAGCGTTCGGGTGTCCGCCTGGCCGTGCGGAGGCGTGCGGATCCGTCCAGACTTACAATGTAAGTCAATGGGGACGGATCCGTTTGAAGATGCCACAATATGGCTCAATCTTCAGGCGGATCCGTCCCCCATTGACTTTACATTGAAAGTCTGGACGGATCCGTACGAGGCTATTTTCACACTTAGCTGTTATATGCTAAAAATAATGCAGACGGATCCGTTCTGAACGGAGCCTCCGTCTGCATTATTATGATCGGATCCGTTCAGAACGGATCCGATCGAACGCTAGTGTGAAAGTAGCCTAAGATGGAAACATATGGTATACAATGATTAAATACATTGCAACAGTAGTAGTGCTGGGTGAATGAATAGCTACATTACAGTGACCTAAATAAGATATATATGGGTTAGTATAGGGAGGCAAAGTTGCGATTGGTTTGGGTTATTTTGTTTTGGGGGGGTATGGCACCGTTTATAGTACTGTAACCAGCAATTTCACAGGGACGAACATATATTGCCCCCACTAAAAAAAAAAATATTTTGTTATACGTATCGTGGGCGTCATTACCCATATATAAAATAATGTACAGAATTGAAACAACTGGACTCAGCAAAAGTCATTAAAAATAAATAATGTAAAAACACATATGTATTTATATATATACATATATACATTAACATCTGTGAAATATGTATATATAAAAAAATATATAAAAAGGATGAGTTCAGGCGTTCATACTCATCCAGTTATAGCAAATCAGGGTAAATTTATCTATTATCATTATAGGATAGTCTCGCGTGGGCTCAGTGTGGGCTTTTGTATCTGTCCTTTGGATGTGTTATATTGTGTAATGAATCGTACTTTTTCTATTGATTCTTGAGGTTTGGTTGGGGTTACTAAGCATTCCTCCTGTGATTGTAGGTTGCTCTTTTTTATTGCATTTTTCACCAATTGCTTCGGATAGCCTTTATCTCTAAATCTTTTTTCTAGGATTTTTGTTTGTAGTTTGAAATCCTAATTTTTAGTACAATTTTGTCTAATCCTTTTACACTGGCTATAGGGTATGTTTTGTAAGCTTGAAAAATGGATATAACTATTGGTATCTACTGTTTTAAAGTACGTCTTTGTAGTTAGCTGGTTGTTCTGGCTAGAGATAACAATGTCCAAGAATTCTATTTGGACTTTGTTGTAATTTGGGGTGAAAGTAATTCCCCACTCTGTCCTGTTCAAAGAGTCACAGAAGGTCTTGGCCCCTTCCTCGTTACCATCCCAAATAATTAACAAGTCATCAATATACCTTTTGTAGTATACAATCTGTTTTTGGGCAGAGGAGTGGTTAGAGATACATTTTTCTTCAAATACCCCCATAAATAAATTAGCAAGGGCCGGCGCTACCCGCGTCCCCATAGCGGTCCCCTTGCATTGATGGTAGACCGTGTTGTTGTATATAAAATAGTTGTTTTGTAGTATAAAACGTACACTCTCTAGTAAGAATTCTATTTGAGGGGATGTTAATGTGGCATCTTTTTGCAGAAAGGTTTTCGCGCACTCTATTCTTAGCTCGTGTTCAATATTAGAATAGAGGGATGTGACGTCCATTGTCAGTCGGCCGTATGTGTCCTTCCACTCTATTGATTTTAGTTCTCGAATCAATTGGCTCGAGTCATGAAGGTAGCTTGGTAATTTTTTCACATACGGTTGTAGATATATACCCATGAATTGTGACAAGTTGCTAGTGGCGCATTTTGTATTTGATACAATCGGTCTGCCAGGAGGATTTTCAATATTTTTGTGAATCTTGGGTAAGTGATAGAAATACGGAATGCATAGGGTTTTGGGGGATAGAAAATTGCGTTCTTTTTTATTGATATAGCCTTTTTCATATGCATCCTTAACGAGGATATTTAGTTTTTTCGTGATCTCAGAGAATGGATCATATGTAATCAGTTTATAGTAAGTCGTGTCATTGAGGATATTTGGTGCCTCTTTTTCATAATCCCCATAATTCTGGATGACCCATCCCCCTCCCTTATCTGCAGGCCGGATGATTAATTTGTCATTCTTTTTTAGTGCATCCAGTGCTTTACGTTAGTAGTATGTTAGGTTTCCTTTAGATAGACTGATTTTTCGTTCATTCGTGAGCTTCTTCAAATCAGTAGATATAAGATCAAAGAAAGTCGGGATGCAATATCCCTGACTATGTAATGGGAAAAAACTTGATTTCGGACGGACGTCTATATGTTTAAAGTCATCAGTATTTATGGATTGGATTTCTCCATTGTTTCCTATGGTCTCTTTTTCTTCTTGGTTTTACTTTGAGTAGGTATTTTACTCTTTTCTATGTCAAAGTGTCTCTTTATTGTTAGATTACGTCTAAATTTCTGGACACCTATGAAGAGGCCCAGGGGATCGACCTTGTTTTGGGGACAGAATGACAGTCCTTTTTGTAAAAGCCTGGTTTCATACGCTGTTAATCTGTGTGTGGATAGATTGAATATTTTTACAGTAGATGTTTCCTTGTTTTGAGTGGAGGTGTTACTTACACAACCTTTCCTTTTTTGGTGTAGTCCCCCTCTCTTACATCGTGTTCTAATTTTATTTTTATTTTTGGGAAGTATTGGGTGATCTGTGGGTTTGGTTTTAGAGGTGGGGGGAGGGGTGTCTCCTTTCTTCTAAAAACGGAACACTGGATGTGTTGGGATGTATGGCTTGATTTAGGAATGGTACAAGGGCGTTAGATCCTGGTTCCGTATTATCGATGACTGTGATAGGATCCTCATTTTGACTAAGAGGATAAGTATACAGATTTGAGGTGGGTGAAGGGTGGAGAGTATAGTCACTAGAGATGAATGTGTTGTCAGGATCTTGTACTTTGCCTTTTAAAGGGATTCTGTCACCTCCCCTAACCCAAAAAACGATTTTAAAGCAGCCATGAAGCACAGCTTACCTGGATTAGGCTGTGCTCTTTTATCTTGTAATCCGTCCAGCAGTTTCTGCAAAAAACGACTTTTATTGATATGCAAATGTGTCCTGAAGGTGCCCAGAGGGGCGTTATGTTCCTCTTAGAGAGCCCAGTACCACCCCTCTTACAGTGCCCAGCCCGCCTTCCTTGCACTGTCTAACCGCCCCCAGCCTGCCACAGCCTCTCCTCCCCTTCCCTCAGTCAGCAGGGAAGAGCGAGCATCGGACGTCACTGGGCTCGGCGCATGCCCAGTGACGAGGATGAAGCTCCTGCCCTCAGTCTCCTGCTGATCGCACAGGCGCAGCCCTCAGTGGGTACTGCGCCTGTGCGAGAGTTCGTTCGGCGTGAGGGAGAGGGAGGAGAGGCTGTGGCAGGCTGGAGGCGGTTAGACAGTGCAAGGAAGGCGGGCTGGGCACTGTAAGAGGGGCGGTACTGGGCTCTCTAAGAGGAACAAAACGCCCCTCTGGGCACCTTCAGGACGCATTTGCATATCAATAAAAGTCGTTTTTTGCAGAAACTGCTGGATGGATTACAAGATAAAAGAGCACAGCCTAATCCAGGTAAGCTGTGCTTCATGGCTGCTTTAAAATCGTTTTTTGGGTTAGGGGAGGTGACAGAATCCCTTTAAGGGGGACTCTGGGGTGGTGTTAGTGAGTTGAGATGCGTTTTTTAGATCACTTGGAGGTAACTCAGACATATGTCTGTTCCTCTTTGATTTGTAATCAAGATATTTGGATTTTCAGCCCCATTTATAGCACATATGGTTTATGCAGCTATGAACCTGTCGATTTTATCATTTTTTATTTATTACTTATCTTTTATTGCCTATTAAATACTTTTCACTTATTATCACCTATAATCATTTTAATTACCCAATGCATTTAACTCTGTTCTGGTGGATAATCAAATACCCCTATAAAGGAGATTCTAACTTTTTTACATAAGAATGCCGCCCTTATAAGCCTCATGCCCAATACATTCCTGACCTATATACTAGATCAGTGTAGGTAA
Source organism: Bufo gargarizans (assembly GCF_014858855.1). NCBI lineage: Eukaryota > Metazoa > Chordata > Amphibia > Anura > Bufonidae > Bufo > Bufo gargarizans. The sequence goes on from NC_058089.1 coordinate 81,551,779, forward strand.
AATATTGAAAACCGCCAGAGTTCTTCAGGCACATACCATTTCTGCACCCTACAGGTCCGCTCTGCACAGACGAGTCCCGTACCCTACAGGTCCCCCGTTCTAGCACCAGCGCAAGCAACCAGGAGATAATGCGATTACCACCAGCGCTGCACATGGAGCGGCTCCAGTGCGCTGCGATGTAGCTAGGATAATAGAGCAGGGGAGGATATGTTTAATGACATGAGCGGCTCCGGTGCGCTGCGATGCCGCTAGTAGATCAGAGCAGGGAAAACAGATGAGCCAAAAGAAACAGCATATAAAGCGCTCGATACAGCGCTATGTAGATAAACATTTAAATGGCATTTGAGCTTTCTCTCTGAGTGTAACACTGTTGTCCCTCTCTTTGGAAACAATATAATTAACGCGTTGACTTTTTTTAATAAAAGAATATTTATAAATACTGTGGATCCATCTATAAGTCAGCTGCGCCGAACAATTGGTCTCATACATTGTTTGATCTTCGCTAATAATTGAGCGCCTGCCACAACTGCCGTACTATAAAAGAATCTAAAATAAAAGTGCAGGAACTTCATCAGGGATTCTGTAGTGCCCTGGAGCTGGGGTAGTTTGACGTCTGAACATTTGTGGACATTTGCCCCCATTTCCCCTATGCAAAGTTATCAACTCCTTACTTTATTGCACGTTAAATGATTAACTTGCACTGATTTATACTGTTTAATACTGTGTAACTGCATATTATATGTGCGAGTGGTATTACATATGTTTGTTGTGATATATATCCTGTTCATTTGCACTGTATTTGCACGGCACTGTGGAAAGGGTTACTGAATACTTAGAGACTTTTGGGACTTTCTAGCTAATAATGAGAAGCTAGCAATTTTCCACAGTTACCAAATGGGTTAAAGAAAAGTATGTTTTTGAGAGAAGCAGCCTGACTTTTTTACCACCAAAATCAGACAGATTGACCTTTTGGATGACTGGTTTAGCTATGTTATTATATCTGAAGACTTGTTTTTGTCTGGAAAAAACTGCTTCATCATTCCCATTGACTATTACTGAGGTTCTAATGCAAGTCTATGACAGACAAAAAATGGAGCACTGTATCTGTTTGTGCTGTATTTCTCCACTCCACCCCTCATACTAGAACAGTGGTTGGCAAAGTGCGGCTCGCGAGCCACAAGCGGCACTTTAGACCCTTCAATGCGGCTCTTTCCCACAGCGACCCATCCTGCACTACAGATCGAATCTTGCCTGTGGGATGCATTTGCGTTCCACAAAGCAAGAGAGGGCATGTTCGCTAACTAGTATTAGCGCACGCGCATCACAGTAGGGCCGGCAGTACACACCTCCTTCCAGAGTAGACGTCGGAACGAGGAGGAAGTGACGAGGGGTATTGAAAACTTCCCGGGCAGTGAAATCTGCCAGAGACAGAACACCACTGCAGGCTACAAGTCAGAGTCAGTGTACCTCCTTCTACCTCCTTTCAGAGTCAGTGTACCTCCTTCTACCTCCTTCTACAGGTGACTCAATTACTTGGCATCAGCATTTACTTGGCATGTGTTTAAACAACAAAAGTAATGTCTGCAGACAAGTTTAATAAAAGTAAAAAATGATAAAGATAAAATGAAATAATAATCAAGATCCAAATAAAAGAAAGTACATATAAAAGTATGTAAAAGCACACTCTGGACTCATGCCCATGAATGTAAGGGCGCCGTGCCTGTGCTGCGGACCGGAAATAGCGGTCCGCAATGCACGGACATAGACCATGGGGCAGCTGCATGAGGATCGCGGACCCATTCACTTGAATGGGGTTCGCGATCCGCATCTGACTGCCCGCACCGCAAAAAAGTAGCGCATGCTGAAGTGAATGGGTCCATGATGCGGGCTGCACACAGCCGTGTGCAGCCCGCATCATGGACCCATTCACTTCAATGGGTCTAGGATCCGGGATATGAGTGCTACAGAGTGCTTCCATGGTGCTTCTGGCTGTGCCTCCGCACCGCAAAAAAGTAGCGCATGCACTACTTTTTTGCGGTGCGGAGGCACAGCCAGAAGCACTCTGTAGCACTCATATCCCGGATCCTGGACCCATTGAAGTTAATGGGTCCATGATGCGGGCTGCACACGGCCATGTGCAGCCCGCATCATGGACCCATTCACTTCAGCATGCGCTTCCTTCCTATATATTTTAGGTTTTAAAAATGTGGCTCTCAAAAGAAATTTCAATCGTGGTTTTGGCGATATTTGGCTCAGTTGACAAAAAAGTTTGCCCACCACTGTACTAGAAGGTTCTAGAGACTGTATGCAAGGAGAGCAGTCAGAGCCCCGAGTTGTCTACCATTAGGGATCAGTGCTTAGAGAGGAGACTCTACCACAGACTCTGGATCATCAGCCTTTGACCAGGGTACTAGCCAGATCTGAGGGACAGATAGCTCCGGCTTTTGCTCAGCACCAAACCTTCTTTTGTCAGGGAGGAGACTGGAGAAGGCAGCTCAGTGCCTTGGCTGCATTTGTTTGCACCTGAGTTCCTCTAGTAAAGAAGTACCCTGGTTACTGCAGACCCTAAGTCTCTGGACTTATTTCCCATTGGGGTGCACCACGTCTTATCATCCCTTCCGGAGAGCAGCAATACATGTTAATATCTTGACAGTGTCCAGGGGACCCAGCATTTGGGGTGACCCTAAACCTGGCCACTGCAATTCCTAAATAGAACATTTTCATACTCAGTACTTAAAGATGCAGAGCAATTAGTACTAGGAGCTCTCCTCACTCTTTTTAGGAGCTCTAGTTACTTTGTCAAACCAGGAAATGAACAGTGTTTTACAATTATAGCAATTATGCTGTTTCAAAGGATCTACTGTAATTAATGAAATTCATATAATCCCTGATAAGAGGAAAGTTCACTTGGAGGTAAAAAGGCAGCGTGCCTGGACTCGGGGTTTCGGGGTACACGCTCCCTTTCTCAAACAATTCTTAGGGACGAAATAGATAATCCTTCTCACAACACATTGCTCCAATGGTGTCTGATTCACACATGCCAGGGAAGCCAGTGAGTTAAGAGCTCAATTTTATCAAATAAATTGACATTTTAAAGCGTATCTACTAAATATTTTACATTTTCTGCATATTGTCAGTGACTCTTATGAGAAATTATTATAAGGGTTTTCCAAGATTTTGATACTGATGACCACTGACTTCCAATTTAATGGTAAATTCCATATACAGAAGTCTGTACATGGGGAAGATCAGGTTACAGTTGCTGCCTGAAGAACTCAGTGAAGAGAAGGCAAGCAGCTGCAGTGAGAGAGGCACCTACACGCACAGACGCTGCTGTTGCTTCTTCTGTCTCACCCCAGTGTTGGATTCACAGCTACACTGCTCATTATTGCTATATATTGGCCTCCGTTTTTCTGCTGCCTCGGAAGGGGTGCTGCGAAGAGATAGTAGAGCGGGATCTTCTCTTCTCTGTGTGTGCTGTGTATGGGCAGACATCATAGCAGCTAGCCTCCACCCACTAGCTCAAAGAGATGGAGTCTACAGAGGGGGAGCAATTGTGAGAAGTGCTGGATACAAGTCATATAATGGTCAGAAATCATGTTATTCCCCAGCTTATTCTGAAAACTCCCCTAAAATGACAGATACGCTGTAATGTACTTCAAGGTATATTACTGTCCATCAGAGGACTCACTGTCAAATGAATCATTAAATTTTACATGTACAATAAATCCTGCTAATAATAATTCAAAGTATCCCAGTTGCTCGTTTTAAACATTTCTGGTCATATCATATGCCAAATCATTATGTATGGAGAGCCGTCCTCACCTTGCCGATAACGCTGCCAGTGATGAAAGGCGAGCTCAGACAGAGCAAGATATCCTACCTGGGATCTGTTCATAAATCCGCCTGTCATATTAAATGTCTGCCATATGTAATAGATGCTGCTGTGTATATATCACTTCATAAAGCTGTAATGTTATAATTCTGGAATACAGTGAAATATACCTGCAACATCACATTCACTGACAATAGCAATGCATCAGGACTAGCCATGATCTAGTGGCTGCCAGGTAAGAAATCTAATTAATCGAATAGTGTGAGAACACAGTCTTCAATGGGTTGCATAAAAACAGACATGTTTCAAATGTTGCATTTATTATAGAGGAAATGGTTTCTTAAAGGGGTTATCCCATGAGTAATGTAAAAAGTAAAAACATCAGATATCGTATAGTCTCTTTCTAACAAATTACAACCAGCCCTGTACCTCACATGGATCCAGAGATCTCCCCATTTGTTGCTCCAATTGCTCAGCTAGGTTTATTTAAAGCTGGCAGCTTAGGGGGCATGTACATTCTGAGAGGGCATGTCCTTTACACTGCAGCTGGTGGCAGTTGAAGGATGGAACTGAGCGTGTGCTTCCATCTCAGTGAGGTGGACAGAGAAATTAGCAGAGCAAACAACAGGTGGCGCTATATACATGGATTTCATAAAAAAATCTTTGGCTATACAAAAATTTTAATTACATGCAATTACAAAAGTATTCAGATCCAGGTGCTTTTTTGATAAATGTAGAATATTTTTTGCGGGACAACAGTTCTCCAGGATTTTACAATTTATGGCCTATCCTCACAATAGATCATCAACAACTGATTCCCCACCAATCTGCTGTATCAGAGCTGTTTACTGCAGCGCGCTCCCATTCCCAGCTCCATCCACTACACAATGATGGAGCGGTGCTGTGCCAGCGCTGACTTCAGGTGCAGGAGCTATCCTGGAACAGCCAACCAGCAGGGGTGTTGCAGTGTCTGACCCCCAGGATGAGATATTCTATGCTAAAGGTAGATGATTAATTGTAAATTCCTGGAAACCCCTTTTAATATATGTATTGTTTTATTAAAATGTTTTTTCTTTTTATCAGAAAGGCAAACATATCATAGTACATGTAAAGTAACCACTGGGCAGCCTCAGGAACCAGTTTCCAGGTGCAACCTCTGAATCTCATATACTTATACCCTGAATATGCCCACTGTGGTGTTAATGGGCAGAGAAAAATGTTAGTTATGTCACAAAACCTGGGTAATGCACATAATGATATCTCACCTCACGGATAATAATCTCAGTGTACAGGGATAGCAAGCACGGTGATGTCATAGTACGGAGATAGTAAATACAGTGATGTCACAGTACGGAGATAATAAACACAGTGATGTCATAGTACGGAGATAATAAATACAGTGATGTCACAGTACGAAGATAGTAAATGTAGTGATGTCACAGTACAGGATAATAAACACAGTGATGTCACAGTACGGAGATAGTAAATACAGTGATGTCACAGTACAGAGATAATAAACACAGTGATGTCACAGTACAGAGATAATAAACACAGTGATGTCACAGTACAGAGATAATAAACACAGTGATGTCACAGTACGGAGATAATAAACACAGTGATGTCACAGTACGGAGATAGTAAATTTATTATACCTGTACTGTGACATCACTAAATTTACTATCTCCGTACTGTGACATCACTGTGTTTATTATCCCTGCACTGTGATATCACTGTGTTTATTATCCCTGTGCTGTGACATCACTGTGCTTATTATCTCTGTATTATGACATCACTGTGTTTATTATCTCTGTACTGTGACATCACTGTATTTATTATCTCCGTACTGTGACATCACTGTGTTTATTATCCTGTACTGTGACATCACCGTGTTTATTATTGCTGTACTGTGACATCACTGTGTTTATTATACCTGTACTGTGACATCACTAAACACAGTGATGTCACAGTACAGCGATAATAAACACGGTGATGTCACAGTACAGGATAATAAACAGAGTGATGTCACAGTACGGAGATAATAAATACAGTGATGTCACAGTACAGAGATAATAAACACAGTGATGTCACAGTACGGAGATAATAAACACAGTGATGTCACAGTACGGAGATAGTAAATTTATTATACCTGTACTGTGACATCACTAAATTTACTATCTCCGTACTGTGACATCACTGTGTTTATTATCCCTGCACTGTGATATCACTGTGTTTATTATCCTTGTACTGTGACATCACTGTGTTTATTATCCTTGTACTGTGACATCACTGTGTTTATTATCCCTGTACTGTGACATCACTGTATTTATTATCTCTGTACTGTGACATCACCGTGTTTATTATTGCTGTACTGTGACATCACTGTGTTTATTATACCTGTACTGTGACATCACTAAACACAGTGATGTCACAGTACAGCGATAATAAACACGGTGATGTCACAGTACAGGATAATAAACAGAGTGATGTCACAGTACGGAGATAATAAATACAGTGATGTCACAGTACAGAGATAATAAATACAGTGATGTCACAGTACAGAGATAATAAATACAGTGATGTCACAGTACAGGGATAATAAACACAGTGATGTCATAATACAGAGATAATAAGCACAGTGATGTCACAGCACAGGGATAATAAACACAGTGATGTCATAATACAGAGATAATAAGCACAGTGATGTCACAGCACAGGGATAATAAACACAGTGATGTCACAGTGCAGGGATAATAAACACAGTGATGTCACAGTACAGGATAATAAACACAGTGATGTCACAGTACAGGATAATAAACACAGTGATGTCACAGTACAGGGATAATAAACAGTGATGTCACAGTACAGGATAATAAACAGAGTGATGTCACAGTACGGAGATAATAAATACAGTGATGTCACAGTACAGGATAATAAACACAGTGATGTCACAGTACGGAGATAGTAAATACAGTGATGTCACAGTACAGGGATAATAAACCCAGTGATGTCACAGTACAGGGATAATAAACACAGTGATGTCACAGTACAGGGATAATAAACACAGTGATGTCACAGTACAGGGATAATAAATACAGTGATGCCACAGTACAGGGATAATAAACACAGTGATGTCACAGCACAGGGATAATATACACAGTGATGTCACAGTACAGGGATAATAAACACAGTGATGTCACCGTACAGGGATAATAAACACAGTGATGCCACAGTACAGGGATAATAAACACAGTGATGTCACAGTACAGAGATAATAAACACAGTGATGTCACAGTACAGGGATAATAAACACAGTGATGTCACAGTACAGAGATAATAAACACAGTGATGCCACAGTACAGGGATAATAAACACAGTGATGTCACAGTACAGGGATAATAAACACAGTGATGTCACAGTACAGGGATAATAAACACAGTGATGTCACAGTAAAGGGATAATAAACACAGTGATGTCACAGTACAGGGATAATAAACACATTGATGTCACAGTACAGGGATAATAAACACGGTGATGTCACAGTACAGGGATAATAACACAGTGATGTCACAGTACAGAGATAATAAACACAGTGATGTCACAGTACAGGGATAATAAATACAGTGATGTCACAGTACAGGGATAATAAACACAGTGATGTCACAATACAGGATAATAAACACAGTGATGTCACAATACAGGATAATAAACACAGTGATGTCACAGTACAGGGATAATAAACACAGTGATGTCACAGTACAGGGATAATAAACACAGTGATGTCATAATACAGAGATAATAAACACAGTAATGTCACAGTGCAGGGATAATAAACACAGTGATGTCACAGTACAGAGATAATAAACACAGTGATGTCACAGTACAGGGATAATAAACACAGTGATGTCACAGTACAGAGATAATAAACACAGTGATGTCACAGTGCAGGGATAATAAACACAGTGATGTCACAGTACGGAGATAATAAATACAGTGATGTCACAGTACAGGATAATAAACACAGTGATGTCACAGTACGGAGATAGTAAATACAGTGATGTCACAGTACAGGGATAATAAACCCAGTGATGTCACAGTACAGGGATAATAAACACAGTGATGTCACAGTACAGGGATAATAAACACAGTGATGTCACAGTACAGGGATAATAAATACAGTGATGCCACAGTACAGGGATAATAAACACAGTGATGTCACAGCACAGGGATAATATACACAGTGATGTCACAGTACAGGGATAATAAACACAGTGATGTCACCGTACAGGGATAATAAACACAGTGATGCCACAGTACAGGGATAATAAACACAGTGATGTCACAGTACAGAGATAATAAACACAGTGATGTCACAGTACAGGGATAATAAACACAGTGATGTCACAGTACAGAGATAATAAACACAGTGATGCCACAGTACAGGGATAATAAACACAGTGATGTCACAGTACAGGGATAATAAACACAGTGATGTCACAGTACAGGGATAATAAACACAGTGATGTCACAGTAAAGGGATAATAAACACAGTGATGTCACAGTACAGGGATAATAAACACATTGATGTCACAGTACAGGGATAATAAACACGGTGATGTCACAGTACAGGGATAATAAACACGGTGATGTCACAGTACAGAGATAATAAACACAGTGATGTCACAGTACAGAGATAATAAACACAGTGATGTCACAGTACAGGGATAATAAATACAGTGATGTCACAGTACAGGGATAATAAACACAGTGATGTCACAATACAGGATAATAAACACAGTGATGTCACAATACAGGATAATAAACACAGTGATGTCACAGTACAGGGATAATAAACACAGTGATGTCACAGTACAGGGATAATAAACACAGTGATGTCATAATACAGAGATAATAAACACAGTAATGTCACAGTGCAGGGATAATAAACACAGTGATGTCACAGTACAGAGATAATAAACACAGTGATGTCACAGTACAGGGATAATAAACACAGTGATGTCACAGTACAGAGATAATAAACACAGTGATGTCACAGTGCAGGGATAATAAACACAGTGATGTCACAGTACAGGGATAATAAACACAGTGATGTCACAGTGCAGGGATAATAAACACAGTGATGTCACAGTACAGGGATAATAAACACAGTGATGTCACAATACAAGGATAATGAATACAATGATGTCACAGTACAGAGATAATAAACACAGTGATGTCACAGTACAGAGATAATAAACACAGTGATGTCATAATACAGAGATAATAAAAACTGTGATGTCACAGCACAGGGATAATAAACACAGTGATGTCACAGTACAGGGATAATAAACACAGTGATGTCACAGTACAGAGATAATAAACACAGTGATGTCACAGTACAGGGATAATAAACACAGTGATGTCACAGTACAGGGATAATAAACACAGTGATGTCACAGTACAGGGATAATAATCACAATGATGTCACAGTACAGGGATAATAATCACAGTGATGTCACAGTACAGGGATAATAATCACAGTGATGTCACAGTACAGGGATAATAAACACAGTGATGTCACAGTACAGGGATAATAAACACAGTCACACAAGGCAAGTATAAATAAATATGGATATCACTGCACAGAAATATGAAAGACATCAATGACCATAGTGAAGTAACAGCACAGGAGTCACAGTGCAGGGATGACACAATCAATCATCATGGTTCCCATGTGTTACTCTGGTCTTACAGAACAAAATAACAAACACGATGATGTCACAGTACAGGGATAATAGACGTAGTGATATCATAATACAGGCATAATAAACTGCATAATAAGCAGGACTATCATAGAACAAGGGAATAATCACGGTGATGTCACAGTGCATGAATAAAAAACACTGTCCCACAATAACTAATGTGTAGGGGAGTTTCTAGGGCGTCAAAAGATATCCAAGCTCCAATGCAAAGGTTCCAAATTCTCGAAGTAACTACCCCCCAAGACCCTCTGTTCCCCCAACACACACATGCCCTAGCACTAAAGACATATTTACTTGCTGGATGCACACTACCAAACATACAGGACTATACAACACTACATACCTCACAGGTGACGTCTCCTCTGATGTAGACATTCTCTTTCATCATTTTCTCCATTAAGAACTTTAACCCCGTCTTGTCTCTGCAGGGCCTTAAACACAGACATTTTAGTTCCTTCCTTTTCTATCATGCTCCGCACTCTGGTGCCCCAACAGTGTTAGGCCTCATGCACACGGCCGTTGCCTGGACAGGGCCGTATTGCGGCCCACATATTGTGGGTCCGCTATACATGGGCACCGGCCGTATGCACCCCACATCACGGATGCTAACCCATTCACTTGAATGGGTCACAATCCGGGAGGTGCGGAACGGAAGCACGGATCGGAACCCCGCGGAAGCACTACAGAGTGCTTCCGTGGTGATTCTGTCCGTGATCCGTCCGCACCGCAAAAAAATAGAACATGTTCTATTTTTTTTTGCGGTGCGGGCAGATCACGGACACATTCAAGTTGAATGGGTCTCGATCCGTCCCGGCCACTGCACGCAATTTGCGGTCCCCAATGCATGGAACGGCCGCACAACGGCCGTGTGCATGAGGCCTAATCCTGCTGCTACCCTCAGTACTATGCCTGCTGTGCTCCCCAATGCCCCTAAATACTATACTGCAGAAGTAGAAAGTTCTAGATCAGTTAGAAACTGTATATAAGGAGAGCAGTCAGAGTCCCTATTTGTCTGCAGATAGGGACCAGTGTTTAGTAGGAGGGACTCTGCCAGGCTACACGAGTGCCCAGAAGAAGACGCTGAGATGGGGATGCTGAGCCACAGACCCTGGGTTACCAGCCCCTTTGACCAGGGAGCCATACAGATGACAGAGCCACAGACCCTGGGCCGCCAGCCCTTTGGCCATAGTAATGATTTGTACTGACGGCATTATGTCAGTACAAATAATTACAGTTGAGGTCCGGCAGAGACATACAGCATTATAAATCATTATAATGCAGTGCGGTCAGATCAAAGGAACAGAGTTCACTACGGGAATTCGCCCTACCACACGGGGCATGTTTCCCACAGTGAACACACTTGTCTGAAACAAGAAAAGATCCAAAGAGGCATCAGTGAACAGTAGATGCTTCTATAGAATTACAGCAAGCAGAGATCTTAAAATCCATGAGGAAACAGAAAGTATATTGAAAAATCATGTATCTTTTCATCAAAACGCTGAAAAACCTTTCTACTGCCCAATGTCTGGGCAGATTATCGCTAATTAGTGTTCTTACGGACGCTTATTAGCCATGATCTGCCTGTGTAAAGGTGCAGCCGATTACCTGAAACGCTTGTTCATTGGGTAATAGGATCGTTGCTGTGTTCAGCGAAGTATTCCAAAATTCGATTCGGCTGCTTCGCCAAATTTAAAAAAAAATTAGCTTTGTGACGAATTACCTTGTCACGAGGCGCATTTATTTGTAAGCGATTGCACCGCTCCCGGTCATTGTACCCCTCAGATGCCGTGTTCATAGCTGATCGCAGCATCTGAAAGCAATAATACAGTGAAAAAAAAATAATTACATCATACTTACCTCATTGTTTGCTCGCGACGGGCCGGCCATTGCCATCTTGATTGAGGATCTGGCGCGGCCCATGATGACATCATCACATCGGCCGACTTGGTGACGTCATACATCACCGCTCCCGGTATTTTCTGCGAGATCTGCAATCAACATGGAGTAGCGAACAAGTGGATGATGTAAGTATGATTTATTTATCTTTTACACCATTTCAGGGAAAATCACAAAGAATGAGGAAATTCAGCTTTGCAGCGAATAAAATTTTCCATGAAATTTGGATGGAAGTTCACTTCATGGACCTTGATTTGTTCAACACTAGTGGACACCTAAATCATTATTTGCTGGTGGCAGATTGTGCCATCTAAACACACCCTCCTGCCGGCAAACAATGACTCTGTACTAGGACGAGCGATGGCATAGCGATCACTGCTCCCCACACTGTGGAGGAGATCCCTGCATGTAAATACAGCGGTCTCCTCCACTGACGAGCAGGCGATATTCAGGAAGGAACACTTTCTTCACGACAATCCCATGCTACATCAGGCCACACAGAGGGGCCTTTAAAAGAACTGAGATCATGATCTAGATTGGCCTCAACCAGCATCACCTCAACGTGACACCTCGGCATACTGGGTGTGTGTGGCGGCCAAACAAGAAGCTTTCTGATATGTCTTTACTCCCATAATGATTGCCTTTCAGTCAAGAAATGCCTCATCTCTCTCCTAGCTGCCATTACACAAACATAAATTTGCCATCTGCTAGCCCTCCAATTTATGGCAGTATGCAAATCTCCAGCAAGATGGGGTAGCCGAGAATAACGAGTATTTCTGCAAAATTAAGGGGTGGAAGGGGGGGGGGGGGGGGGGAGAAAGCCGATAAACCGCAGGAATCTTGCCATCTTTACTTGGAAGACTAATCAGTAGCAATTCAAGTGTTCTGTTTGATCTAAACACATTCTGTCTGGTGCAGATAAAGCCAGCAACTCTCCGACTCGTTTATCTCATTGACAAATGTCTTTGTTCTGCTGCGCTGTCAGGAAGATCAAACAAATCCATTTATTTCTACTGAAGTTTTTGCGTTAATTGCAGAGTTAGCATCCCGGACTTGCTGATGAGAAAATTATTGGTGGTTTGAGTGTTTGACTAAATTTACTATTTTCCAAGACCGAAGAACTTAAAGGAAAAATGATTTCCAGTTGAAAGTGTAGTCTCTCTTTACTTGGGGGGTGCTATCTCTCCTTTGGGAGAGAGCGCCTTAATCGGCATAAGGAGGCTTATAGGCCATACATGCTCCTCTGGAATTCTGGGAAGAAAGGGATGCAAATGAGCTCTTAGCAAACTCTCCCTCTAATGCCACCAGATGTAAGGTAGCTATCCTATAAGTCAATGTTTGACCCTTTAAATAGGCCTTGAGACATGACTCGGATATTAAATAAGCCAGCACCTCATCTGCAGACAGCTGTTTCAGGGTGATTGCCCCTCATCAGTGCAGAGCAGAGAGTAGTGGCTTAATTGGGTGAGAGGCCTAAGTTAGTATTTGGGGGTACTATCTCTCCTGATGAGCGGCAATCATCCCGAAACAGCTGTCTGCAGATGAGGTGCTGGCTTATTTAACATCCAAGTCATGTCTCAAGGCCTATTTAAAGGTTCTAACATTGACTTATAGGATAGCTGCATCTGGCGGCATTAGAGGTAGAGCTCGTTAAGAGCCCATTTGCGTCTCTCTTTACTGAACCATTAGAATATACCAGTACATTGCATGAATAATACTTCCCTAATACAGCGCTATTATCAAAGCTGGAGCAGTATAATGATATACAGACAAAGCTTTAGGATCTTAAAGTGTACAAAAACTTTCAAGCAATATTTTTTAAAACTGTTAGACATATCCTAGTAATATTTTTGGTAATATACTTTCTTTATTAATGTTATTGTTTTACAAGCACAAGTTTCCCCTAATGTTCGGATCTTCCTAAAGTGCTCTTCACTGTAGCACATACAGAATCCGCACACCATAGCCATATACACTCACCTAAAGAATTATTAGGAACACCATACTAATACGGTGTTGGACCCCCTTTTGCCTTCAGAACTGCCTTAATTCTACGTGGCATTGATTCAACAAGGTGCTGATAGCATTCTTTAGAAATGTTGGCCCATATTGATAGGATAGCATCTTGCAGTTGATGGAGATTTGAGGGATGCACATCCAGGGCACGAAGCTCCCGTTCCACCACATCCCAAAGATGCTCTATTGGGTTGAGATCTGGTGACTGTGGGGGACATTTTAGTACAGTGAACTCCTTGTCATGTTCAAGAAACCAATTTGAAATGATTTGAGCTTTGTGACATGGTGCATTATCCTGCTGGAAGTAGCCATCAGAGTCTTCAACAGTCCAATTTTGGTGAACTTGTGCAAATTGTAGCCTCTTTTTCCTATTTGTAGTGGAGATGAGTGGTACCCGGTGGGGTCTTCTGCTGTTGTAGCCTATCCGCCTCAAGGTTGTGCGTGTTGTGGCTTCACAAATGCTTTGCTGCATGACCTCGGTTGTAACGAGTGGTTATTTCAGTCAACGTTGCTCTTCTATCAGCTTGAATCAGTCGGCCCATTCTCCTCTGACCTCTAGCATCAACAAGGCATTTTCACCCACAGGACTGCCGCATACTGGATGTTTTTCTCTTTTCACACCATTCTTTGTAAACCCTAGAAATGGTTGTGCATGAAAATCCCAGTAACTGAGCAGATTGTGAAATACTCAGACCGGCCCGTCTGGCACCAACAACCATGCCACGCTCAAAATTGCTTAAATCACCTTTCTTTCCCATTCTGACATTCAGTTTGGAGTTCAGGAGATTGTCTTGACCAGGACCACAACCCTACATGCATTGAAGCAACTGCCAAGTGATGGGTTGACTAGATAATCGCATTAATGAGAAATAGAACAGGTGTTCCTAATAATTCTTTAGGTGAGTGTATGTGGTGTGTAGATTCTGATTTCTACAATATGCACTACAGTGAGCGCTGTACTGGCAGGAGAACACATCGCTGCTCCTGCCTGTGCCCTCCACTGAAACCTCTGCCATGGAACATCAGTGCAGTGCTATGCCAGGCTTTAGTGGATCGAAGACAGGCAGGAGCAGCAATGTGCTATGCAGAGCTCCTGCCTGTGCTCACTCCGCTAAAGCCTGGCTTAGCGCATCAGTGTTGATGTTCCATGGCAGAGGTGTGTGCTCCCACAAGTACACCACTCATGCTTCACACCAGCCCGCAGAGGGAGGGTGTAACGGACCGTTCAGCACACAGCTCCATTCAGACGATATCCTCCTTTCAGATTGACAGGCAGTTACTGCAAGCACCAATTTCCCGAACTGCAAGCACGTGAATAGGGAAAACGCATGAAGGCTGTATACAGCCGAACAGGAAAAACCCTATGAACAGTTTACACTCCTGGCAGTTGCACTGTAACAGCATACACTCCTATCCCCCCCAAGAACGAGACGACACTTCGCTTGAGGGTTAAGCAGAACACACTGTCCTGGGGCATACAGCCTCTTTTATTTTACCTTGTCAGTCCAGAGGAATACCCCCTGGACCTATACATTAACCAATCAACATATTACAACACATACAATGCAAGTACAGCAGCCCATCGGACACAATGGGACAATAGAAACCCACCCAGCATATTCCTCTCCTCTGTCTAGGAGATATTTGAGTCAATTTCTGTATCTACTCAACTATCTCCTACTCTGAAAAGTTACACTTCTTATAAATTGTTACAACTTTGTGAGTTTACATCGTACATATATATAACTTATATCAATTTAACCAGTATAACTTGGGGACAAACCTATCCAAAATTCACTTGAATAGGTTCAGGGGTTTAAAAGTTAGTAAAAGTCTCTCTTTTTTTTATCTCTTGCAAGCATGGCATTTCCTGCCCAAACCAGTATCTTAAAGGGCCGTAATCCAGGGGCAGGAGACGGGCAAACAGCCCCCTCCAAAACACTGTGGCGAAGTGGCTTTCGCCACAGAGGGCGTGTCTGGCTGGAGAGAATGGAAGTGGTGGCTGAGATAATTTGGGTGATAGTCATCCTCATGGTGGCTAATCTCCGCTGCAGCGCTCCCCCAGTCTATCCCTCAGGACACACCCTAAGGGTCTCTTTCCTGGTGGTGGCCGGGGTGCCCTTGGTGTTGGATGGGTAGCAGGGTGTCAGGGAGAAGAACAGGTGCAGGGCAGGTGGATGGTGGAGGCAATGACCAGGCCTGTTTTAGTGAATAGATGATGAGGGCTGCAGTACAGATACAAGCAGTAGGCACTTTTTTCAAGTATTTGACAGGGCATTAGTTCTCCAGAAGGCTTGGTATAAGAAGTAGGCAGTATAATGTTCCCCTCTAAATCTCTCTCTAGATATACAATGCAATCTTCCCAAATGAACAATGGTGTTCAAAACTGCAAATCCTTTCTCTATATTTCTACAGGTCCCAACCGCAGAGTGCAGACCTAGATCGAATGACCAGTCCATCTCCAGAAGCAATCAACCCTAACCACATGCAGTAAAGTCCAAAGCAGTAAGCGTGTTACCTTTACTGTCTAGTCCAAACATGGGCTTTATGGTCCTCAACCAACTATAAAAATTCAATGATTCTTTCCTCAGATGTTGGTCCTCAGAGTTAATTTTCTGGCAGCTTTTCACTCTCAGAAATAGTGTTTTCCCAGAGAATAGTTTTCCTTCGGCCTACTTGGCTGCAGCACACACCAAACAGGTCTTCACTCTCTACCCAGACCATTACCCAGCAACTGGTTACCAAGGCTGACAGATTAACTATTTCCTCTCATACACAACCTTTCTGGATCACACATGGCACAGACAACAGTAAGCACACAGTAGACATTTTAAAGTGGCAAACTTTGGAGGCCTCTTTTGCTAGTAAAACAATTAAATCAATAAATAAATTATATTACAAAAATTATAAGTGTATTTCTAACAGTTTCAAATAAAATTACTTGAACTTTTAGGTACACTTTAACCCCTTCCCAAGCGCCTCACGTAAATTTATGTCAGAGGTCGGGTATTTTAAAATGCAGGCACTAATGTATGCGATCGACAATAACGCCTCATGCACACGACCGTTGTTGTGTTCCTTTCCGCAAAATGGGGTTCCGTTGTTCCGTGATCCGTTCCGTTTTTGTTTCCGTGTGTCTTCCTTTATTTTTGGAGGATCACCAGACATGAAGCAAAGTAAAAAAAAGTCTAAGTCAAGTTTGCCATGCAAATGATAGGAAAAAAACGGACGCGGATGACAATCTTGTGTGCCTCCGCATTTTTTCACGGACCCATTGACTTGAATGGGTCCGCGAACAGTTTTCCGTAAAAAAAAAATAGGACAGGTTATATTTTATTTGACGGACTGGAACCACGGATAACGGACGCGTATGACAAACGGTGCATTAGCCGAGTTTTCAACGGACCTATTGAAAGTCAATGGGTCCACAGAAAATCACAAAAAACATGAACGAAACAACGGTCGTGTGCATAAGGCCTAACAGTTAACCCATCAGATGCCGTGGTCAAATGTGAGGTGAGGATCGGGGGAGCCAGAGTGTGTGTGTGGCAGCCTCTGTCCTCCTGAGTGATAAGAGGCTGACCACATTAGTTCCTATGGAGAGCATGTCTGTGGCAGGGATCCATAGGAACCAGTGGCGGATCCAGAGCCTGGTCTCGGGAGGGGCACTTTCAGATTATTTTCTGTCCGCCGCCACAAAACAATGGTGCTTATAGAACAGACTCCACAGTGTAGGCTATATGTGTATAACAAACATATTTCACATGAAAACTTACAATTACTTGGCTTGGCCCTTGGGGATCTCGGACGCCACTTCCACACTTTGGCCGGGGGCTCGGCGGAGCTGATGTTGTGTTTTATCCTAATGAGAAAGATTTCATAATAAGGATTTGGAGAAGGGGCAGAGGGATAGCAGAGCAGGGAGAGGATGGTGCTGTTACTAGGGGGTCATACCACGGGGGAGTAATAAAGCCCACCATAATGCCCCCCCCCCCCCCGTAGTAATAATTCTCCTTATAATGTGACAGTGCAAAAAATACCCCCTTGTAATGCCCCCAGTTGAGCTAATGTCCCCATAGTGCCCCCATAATGTGCCAGTATAAAATACCCCTATATAGTGCCCCTAGTAAATGACCCCATAGTGCTCCACACCCTCCTTCCTCCTAGTGCCCCCCATAATGTACCAGTATAAAATGCTCCAGTAGATGCCCTCAGTGTCCCCCATAATTTGCAAGTATAAAATACCCCTTCTTAGTGCCCCCCGTAGATGACCCCGTAGTACTCCTCTCCCCCCTTCCCCATAGTACCCACCATAATGTGTCCCAGTATAAAATTGTACTGTACAGAGAGCCCATATAAAATACCTCTTCTTTGTGGCCTCAGTAGATGCCCCTATAGTGCCCCCAATCATGTGCCAGTATTAACAGCCCCCCCCCCGTGCCAGTAATAATAGCCCCCTATGCCAGTAATAGCAGCCTCCCTGTGCCAGTAATAGCAGCCCCCAGTAATAACAGCCCCCCTGTGCCAGTAATAACAGCCCCCAGTAATAACATCCCCTCTGTGCCAGTAATAACAGCCCCCAGTAATAAGAGCCCCTCTGTGTCAGTAATAACAGCCCCCAGTAATAACAGCCCCTCTGTGCCAGTAATAACAGCCCCCAGTAATAACAGCCCCCAGTAATAACAGCCCCTCTGTGCCAGTAATAACAGCCCCCAGTAATAAGAGCCCCTCTGTGTCAGTAATAACAGCCCCCAGTAATAACAGCCCCTCTGTGCCAGTAATAACAGCACCCCTTTGCCAGTAATAACAGCCCCCAGGTGCCAGTAATAACAGCCCCCGCCAGTAATAAGAGCCCCCTTTGCCAGTAATAACAGCCTCCAGTAATAACAGCCCCCCTTTGCCAGTAATAACAGCCCCCCTTTGCCAGTAATAACAGCCCCCAGGTGCCAGTAATAACAGCCCCCCCTTTGCCAGTAATAACAGCCCCCCCTTTGCCAGTAATAACAGCCCCCAGTAATAAGAGCCCCTCTGTTCCAGTAATAACAGCCCCCGCCAGAAATAACAGCCCCCCCTTTGCCAGTAATAACAGCCCCCCCTTTGCCAGTAATAACAGCCCCCAGTAATAACAGCCCCTCTGTGCCAGTAATAACAGCCCCCAGTAATAAGAGCCCCTCTGTGTCAGTAATAACAGCCCCTCTGTGCCAGTAATAACAGCACCCCTTTGCCAGTAATAACAGCCCCCAGGTGCCAGTAATAACAGCCCCCGCCAGTAATAAGAGCCCCCTTTGCCAGTAATAACAGCCTCCAGTAATAACAGCCCCCCTTTGCCAGTAATAACAGCCCCCCTTTGCCAGTAATAACAGCCCCCAGGTGCCAGTAATAACAGCCCCCCCTTTGCCAGTAATAACAGCCCCCCCTTTGCCAGTAATAACAGCCCCCAGTAATAAGAGCCCCTCTGTGCCAGTAATAACAGCCCCCACCAGAAATAACAGCCCCCCCTTTGCCAGTAATAACAGCCCCCTTTGCCAGTAATAACAGCCCCCTTTGCCAGTAATAACAGCCCCCGCCAGTAATAACAGCCCCCTTTGCCAGTAATAACAGCCCCCTTTGCTAGTAATAACAGCCCCCGCCAGTAAAAGTATTGTATATAATAAAAAATAAAAAAACCACATACTTACCTCCATGTCAGTGATGCGATGCGGCCTCTTCTGGCCTGTGTCCCACGCTGTATGGCTCAGGCGGCGCAATGACGTCATTGCGCCGCCTGCGCCGGCCTCTGATAGGCTGCAGGCACTAGGCCGGCAGCCTATCAGAGGAAGGGAAAGGGACACGCCTCTCCCTCCCCTACCGCAGCACAGGCAGGCATCTGTATCGCTGTACTGAGGACGGCGATACAGATGACTGGAGATGAGCGCTTCCACAATGGAAGCGCTCATCTCCCTGTGCCCAGCCGCCGCCAGCTCGGGGGGGGGGGGGGGGCAATTGCCCCGTTGCCCCCCCCCTGGATCCGCCACTGATAGGAACCCATTGGAGTCTATGAGAGAAGCAATCTGATGATTGCTTGCTATAGATCCCTATAGCAACTATAAAAAAAAGGTAAAATAAATAAAATGCTTTTAAAAAAAATAAAATAAAAAAAAAGATATACAAATTCAAATCACCCCCTTCCACAAAATCAAAATATATAAGCATTAAAAAATAAACATCATGGTCATCGCAACATGTGAAAACGCCCATACTATTAAGATATGAAAATACTTATCCCATACAGTAATCGGTATGAATAAAAAGTACAGATCGCTCTCACACAGCTCCATCCACTTCAAAATAAAAGAAAGTTGTGGGTGTCAGAATATGGCGATGCAAAGAAAAAGTAGTTTTTTTTTCATACATATGTGGTATTGTTGTAATCGTACTGACCCTAAGAATAAAGGGAAGAGGTCAGATTTACCGCATAGGTAACGCCGTAAAAACAAAACCCATAAAACTGTGGCGGAATTGTGTGTTTTTTTTTATAATTCCACCCCATTTGGAATTTTTTCCTGCTCCCACTACATGGTATGCAATTGTAAATAATGCTATTATGTCCACCAAAAAAATAAGCCCTCATAGGGCTATGCGAATAGAAAAATTAAAAAGTTATGGCTTTGGGAAGGCTGGGAGTAAAAAAAAACGTAAAAAAACAGAAAATTGCCCGATCTTCATACAATCTCAGTATCAGCTATCAGCAACTGTAGGGTGTTTCACAGATTATAGGCTATGTTGGCCACGATGCTGTATTCTGCACAGGATGGGTATAAATGCCAGGCTAGCAACTCCACTGTAAAAGGAGCCTCAGAGGAAAGCAGGGGAGAGATAGTGGATAATGGGGTACAAGGCCAGATTTGGCTATGGGGTCCCACGGATACTTTTTATGCTCTTGTGCTCAGAAAAGTAAAGTAAAGGGCAATTGTTTGCCATTATAAGAACACCCCAGGCAATTTTTATTTCTGCAATTACTTAATACTTATGACAGATACTTATGACAAGTAAACTTTGATATATGCAAGACACCCAGCTTGTCTTATGACTGGCTAGTAGGCCACAAAGACAAGGACTCCCCTGCCTCTGGGACTATTGACAGTGTGATCTGCATACTGGATGGGGAAAGCTTTGAAGTCCTGATGGTCCCTACAGAAGATGTCTTTAAAGGGAACGTGTCACCGAAAATGTTTTCTGCTAGTTAAAACCAGATAGTTTTTTTTTCTTATCTGTTTTCATTTTCTTCATCCTATTTCCAGAACATGATTATGGGGGCTGCCATCTTTCTTAAGCTGTTCTTAAGAGCATTTAGAGATATGTTTTACAGCAGCTACAGCAAGTGTCCGGGTTTGAGGTGACCCCAACGCTACGCTGGATCCCAAGGACATCATCGAGGTGTCACCATGTGCTGTTGCTCTCTTGAGGGTATGGAAAAGTGCAGTGCAAGCCAATGGGAAATAAGTCCAGACAGTCAGGGTCTGCAGTAAACTGGTGTTCTTTTTTACTCCAGGAACCCAAGTGCAAAACAATACAGACGAGGCACTGAGCTGGCTTCTACTGAGGAAAGGCCTGATCTATCTGTCCCTCTCGCTCTCAGAAAGCTAGTATTCTGGTCAAACGGCTGGTGGCCCAGGGTCTGTGGCTCAGTCATCCGACTGGTCCTCTGGTCAAAGGGTTGGTGACTCAGGGTCTGTGGGAGAGAATCCCCATCTCAGCATCTTTTTCTGGTCATTCCTGCAGTCTCTTCTACTAAACACTGGTCCCTATCTGGATACAACTAAGGGCTTTAACTGCACTCCTTATATATATTTTCGAACTGAACTAGAACATTCTAGTCGAAGGTGTAGAGTGGAGAAACACAGCCTAAACAGAAACAATGTTGCAATTTAAGTCAGTCAAAGACTTGTATAATTTCAACCCAAGTCTATGGGAATGACTATGCAGTTTTCCCAGACATAAACAAGTTTTCAGGCGTAAACAACAGAGCTAAACCGGTCAGTCAGAAATTCTGTGTGTCAGTTTTTTTCCCTCCAAAACTTTACAAATTCCCTTATAGTAACTGAGGAATATTTCTAACTTTTCAGTGCATAGATAAAAAGTACCTAAATCTCTCAGTATTAGCTGGCTGTGCATTAACCCTTTCCACGGTGCAGCTATAGTGCAATAACAGTGCAAATAAACAGGATATGTTACAATAAACCAATAAGCATATAAAATGCAGTTCAACAATATAAAACTGTATAAGTGTAAACAACAGCATAAATCATAGTGTAAGTTAGCCCTTTGAAGTGCACTAAAACATGATTTAAACAATAGGGCATTTTCTGATGACACATTCTCTTTTACAATGCGATGATTTTATTTTTTGGGAGAAATTGGAAACTAATCCTCTTTAGGGGATGAAACTGTATGTTTAGCAGTATAGCTTCCTAGGTCAATAAAATTATTCTGCGGCAAGAGTATAGATACCCTAGAGAAGGCCCCACAACAGGCCATCATTCTTTGCTATTGGCTTGATGAACCTTCATAGGGCTCTCCCAATCCATAAACACAGTGACATTAGAAATTTAGGAGATGGCAAGAGGGTCATGTTAGATGCTCATACACCCTCTAAAGTTGTCATCAGACAGTTATCTCCCCCGAATCCTACATATGCTCATATGTATGTGTTTTCAATGGGGATAGAGGAGAAGGTAGCTGCCAGACACTTCTTATCTAATTTATCTCCCTGGAGAACAAAAGTATTCATCAGACTCAGCCCTGGTATCCATACATGTTGTGAGGGGGCAATGCATCACAGAAAGAGGGTTGTGATGGACCACAAAATATGGTCTATATGGAAAGGGGGCTTGGATTTGAAAAGGGTGGGGGGTCCACACACATGTTGGTATGTGGTACTAAGCTGTTGCCTCTGTTTTAAGACATGGGTGCCTACCAAGTACAAATGTCCTTTCTCCATCAAATCTAATAATGTTCCTGCTCTGCTCCTTCCTGTCTTTTATTCTGCTACAGCCGGCATATAAACCACCACCATGTCCATATCCGGGTAGAACTTTTCTCCTAATGATTTTGACAATGTAATACACTAAACTATCAGTGAGATCACTGTAACTGCCAGCACTTGGCAGGGGCAAAGCTCATCAGGACAGGTAATAGATGATTCCATACTTATTATAAATCACAGTCCCACATTGGATGGCGCACATTATTTTGATGTACAGTTCTCTGCAGCAATCTCAGAATATGAAGTTCCTATCTGTCCTTATATCCAATTCTGCAGATGAGCTGAGCGGCTGGTAATAATCTCAGCTTTCTAAGCCTTTTCTCTCCGTCCAATTTGTGCTGTTCTTGAACTGAGCTCTTCAGGGGTTTAAGTCTTACAGAAAGCTGAGATTCTCCGTTTATCCCTACAAGGCCTCTGACACCTTCTTATTAACTTAGAATGGTTGGCACAGTGACTTTGGGAGAGACAAGGTTGTACTAAGTAACTCCTTTGATTTATAGGGAAGAGAAGCTGAAGGAAGCTCTTGAAGTGATGTCTTGGGCTGTAAATAATTCAGTATTTCTGTAGCTCACAATTTACTAGTTTATTTCTGAGATTTTCTTGCAACCAGTGGCATAAAATTAATTGAAGATATTGACTAAATTCTATGACATGGACATACATTTTTGGTCCTTTAGGATCTCCACCTTAACCTGCAGCAAGCCCAGGAAGGGAGTAGGGTGGAGTACAGGCAATGATGGTGTTTTAGTACTCATGGTGTCTTCACTCTGGCGCTACCTGGTCCATGCCGTGATGGGAAGGGTGCGCCTTTTCTTCCCTTCAGGACATCCCCTGGCTTTTGGGGCTCCTGCCTGATGGTGGTTGGGCTGCCCTTGGTAGCAATGGGGTCTTGTACGGTAGGTGTAAGGAAGGTTTTCTCACAGTGGGATACAATAAATCCGATAGTGGTGCAAGTGTTGGCGCACACAATGATGAGGCTGTTTATAACCAAGAACAGTTCTTTACTATAGGCAATGGTGGCAATTTGCAAATACATAGTTTTACGGCAGTAGTCTTACAGTTTTTATCATACACATGTATAGGCAGCTTTCCCAAGGCAGTGTATAGGTAAGGGAAGGCAGTACACTAGTCCCCACAACTTTGCCCGCTCCATTCTTGTTCTAGGTGTGGATCCCAGAGGTCCTAGCTATATGCCCCCATTGTCTGTGATGGGAATACCCCTTTAATATAGTTGGGGGACCTAAAAGTTATCATGCCAACCACAATGCAGTGAAGTCCAAAACAGGATTAGATGTGTTACCTTCACCGGCTTGTATTTTGTTTTTTAGCAATCTCTTTGTATGGCTGCTAAACCTTCTGGTATATCAGCAGTTCTTTCCTTCAGGGAAATGCACATATACTGTAGCTCTACTTGATCCTTTCAGTTTAGATCTGCAGCTCACTCAACCTCTTGCTGCTCACTCTCTCTCGGCCTACGCACACCAACACTCCATACTAGAAAGGAAGAGGTGGAACCAGTCCACACCTGGCAATTTTTACTAAGGGGCTGGTTGGCCAATTAATATACTACTCCACACACATACAACCCTTGGGATACACAGAGCAAAATGATGGTTGTACAGTAGATTAAAAATGTTTCTGCATAGTGGGAGTTGAATCAATTGCTCAGTTGTGTACACAGAGTTGGTAAAATGTGACGTCATCATAGCATGTTCTTATGTGACAGAGGGGTGAACATTGGGACTCGAGTTGCTATTGCAACCTCTTCATCCCCTATTAATTACATCGTGGAATACAAAATGGAGATGGTCCTACACATTTTATCATGTCCAGATGTGATTGTATTATTTCGAAAAATCTCAAATAAAAAGCTAAAAATGAGATGGAGATGGTCCAAATTAAATGCATAGTTAAAAAAACTCTATAGTTTGTCAGCTGGAATACACGGCTCTCAGGCAGAGGCTGCTGCCACATCAGCCCAGTGCATCTGATGGAGGATCTGCTTCTGCTGTGAGGATTCACATATGCCAGTTACAATATAGTGACAATAAATTGTGACATATGGCCTGTAACTGAGCTGAAAAATATCTTTTTTTTTTTTATTTCTTTCAAATAACAAGTGTCAGCAACAGAAATAAATGCAATGAAATATATTATAGCACTATGTTCAAACTGAAATCTGACCAAGGAAATATTTGTGTAAGTTGATGCACAAGTATACGGCCACCTTACTATGGGATTATATTAATATTACCTTATGTTATGAGTGATGTGTTGAAATGTTTTTTTTTTCAGATGTTGTTTAATGGTAACCTGGATTTTATTGTATATCTGTAGTACCCCAGATCTAGGGGTATTACAATTGTAAATGGTTTGTAATGTAAAGTAATGCTATACACTTTGTTCACCAGCAGATCGGGTACAGTTGGCAGTGTTTAGCAACAGGAATGGGACTTATCTTTCTATTCCTCCCCTCTTGGTATTAGTGGACTGGTCCGACTTCTTGCCAAGGGAGGAGCAGGGCGAGTTAGACAGGGTCGTAGAAAGGAAAGTGAGGAGGCATAAGATCCATATCCCGCTCCTCCAGGCCATGTGGACTACCATGGGAGGACAACATTGCCCCAGAGAGACTGCATGGTCCTAAGCTATAGAAGAGATGTAAACTACAGCGTATTTATTTCAGCAGAGTGATCATGCTGCAAGGTGGTGGGAAACACGTTAAGACACCATCAATGCAGTTCAGGACAGGTGCCAGAGTAAACCGTAAGGAAGGGAATTAAGAGAGGGACATTGTCAGCTACCAAACTTCTGAGTGTCATCTTCTGACACATTGCCAGCCACTGTACCCCATTATCTGGGAGGAGAGAATTGCACTTTGTACGAACTGCTGTTGGATGTGCTGCTATAATTTTTTTTCTGCACTCAGTAAAGAAAGACGTCCTTTGTTGCATAATCTCTGACTGGTTCCTTCATCGTTACCTTTTTCACTGCACCGAATCCCAGGGAGCGACGACATGAGGTAGGACATCTCATAAGGACCACTACTATTCATATCCTCTGCACCAGCTCCTCAGGGTCTCAATGCAAGGCAATATATTATTTTATTGTACTGCATACGTGGGGCCTCTCATGTAGTGGGTCTGATGGTCATGACCTCTCAATATAGCACTACAGAGTATCGAAAATAGGTAGATGCCATTATTGATATGGGAGGGTAAAATAGCCACCTTAGTGACCAGCATAAGGATTCTGTCACCCAGTCATTGCATCACCCATACAGGCTGAGGGCGGGTTGTTTCCCACCAAGCCAAAGAGGTTTCAGGTGTCTTTGGAGTAAGGCTGACAGTCACAATGCAACTGGGTAAGTTAAAGCCTAAGGCTAGGGACAACCTGGGCTACTGTGTAGATATGATGGAGAAGTTCTGAATGTCAACCCTCACAGGCAGTGGTGTACTGCCAATATCGGCAGACCACACAGCTGTTATGGGGCACTGGAGCACAAGGAAGGCCCCACCCACTTTTCATCTGTTCCAGGCCCTGCTTGCTTCCCCTTTGCTCAGTCAGGACCCCAGAGTGGGGATTTCCCGCCTTAGGAGTCCCTGCTCTGACTCCATATATGGATGTGTCCATATATGGAGTCAGTGTTATGAATGTTAAAGGGGTACTCCCAAGCATGGTTACTATGCTTGGGGACACCCTGTGTATACACGTCTAATTTAGACTCTATTTTTGAAAGGTTTCTGTAAGGATTCGAACTCAAAACCATCTACATTAAAGACAAGAATCTTAACCTCATAGAAGTTTCTCTTTTGTCATACTAGAGAAACTTCTATGAGGTTTTTCAGCAATGATTTAGCATTAAGCTTTATAGCCCAGTGGTTAAGGTTCTTGCCTTTAATGTCAGGGCTCACTTCATAAAAAATTATTATTTTTTGTTTCTTTTTATTTTGGGGAATAAGGGTGATTTAAATTTTTAAGTTTTTTTTTAATATTTTCAAAACATTTATTTTACTTTTTGTTAGGTCCCCCAAGTGGACCACAACTTACAATCATCAGATGCAAATTTCTCCATTAGTCTGTATAGAAATCACTATATAACAGTTCAGTGCTGCCACTTAGTGGCCTAAACTGGGATATGCTAACAATGAGCCTGGAAGCCTAGTACAGGCTGTGGCTTATTTATAGAACATGGTGCTTTTCCCGATCTCCGCTGGTGGAAAGCGCGCCTGAAGAGGAATCCCACACTTCTGGTCTTTAACACTCTCAGATGCTGTGAGGGAAGGGAACTAATTGCTGTGAGGGGAGGGGCATGTGGAGTATTCTGGGGCCATAGCGGTGAAGAACTGTTTTATTTTGGGGGGAATAATAGGGGTTGGATAACCCTTTTAACCATTAAGATACTGGAGGTTTTTTCATTTTTTCATTTTCATTTTTCTTCTCTATCTTCCTTGAGCCATAACTTTTTTTTATCTTTCCATTCACATATCCATATGAGGGCTTATTTTTTGTGGTACAAGTTGTGCTTTAATATGGCATACAATGTAGTGGGAAGCAGGTAAAAGATTCCAAATGGGGTGGAATTGAAAACAAACAAACAAATTCCTCCACTGTTTTACAGGTTTTGTTCCTACGGTGTTCCCTTTGCGGCAAAACTGACTTGTGCCCTTTATTCTCTGGGTCAGTAGGAATACAACAAGGGGGGGGGGGGGGGCAGGGGAGGAGCCAGGGCAGGTGGTGGATAGTGGGCAGAGTTAGGGGGCCCAATTCAGATTCTTGCTATGGGGCCCAATGATTTCTATGTACGCCCCTGCTAACAGGTCTTCCCAAAAGAAGTAGCAGCTATCTTTTTACTGACCCCCAGTCCAGACCTGACACCATATATGTTAAACACTGTGTAAAGGCGGCCATCAGTGGCGTACCACCCATATAGGCAGACCACACCATTGCTATGGGGCCCGCAGCAAGGAGCCACTGGGCAGGTGCCCACTGCAAGGGGAAGGACTAATATGGCAGGTGCGTACTACTAGGTCAAAGAATGGGCAGGTGCTAATCGCTAGGGCAAGGATCTACAATTGCTATGTGGGGGCAAATGACTATATGGGGGAAGTGTGGGATAAATTACTATTTTGGGGAAATTACCAACCGCCCCCCTCCCCCCATCGCTGGATCCGCATGACAGGGGGATTCAGCGGCAGCCGTGGGGGCATCAGGAGTGACGCGGGTGTCGGGGAGCGGAGTAAGTATGCAGTGCCTGGGCATTATGAGAGGCATAATAGGGAGGGGGCATGGGAGGAGTCATGGCAGGTGGTGGGTAGTGGGCGGAGTTAGGGGGCCCAATTAAGATTCTTGCTATAGGGCCCAATGACTTCTATGTACGCCCCTGGCGGCCATACACATTCAATAGCTGTTGGCCGAACAATCATTCAGCTGACAGCTATCTCTCCCGACTTCCCCATACACATACACATCTGGTTCCATCCAAACATGTATGTGTATTTAATAGGGAGAGGAGAGAAATGTGCTGCCAGACGCTTCTAGAAGCTGCTTATCTCCCATGAGAACAAAAGGATTGGCCGAAAATATTCACTTCACCAAATTCTTCTCTACGGAAGGAGCTCCCAACACATGTTCTCGGCGGGTTAGGCTGACAGTACCCTAATATGTATGGCGCTCTTAAGACAAGTGGCTCTCATGGAAACGTCGTGTTACCTGTTGGTGAACTGACTAATCCCTCAGGGGCCAATGGACTGCACCTGAATTTCTTTTTTTTTTTTTTTCAAATCTTTATTTTTCAAAAAAAAAAATTGCAATACAAAACAATAGAACAACATCTTAACTGCTCCATAAGTAAGACGTATAATCACTGGTCATTTGAGTCAATAATTGAGTATACATGCAAGGACACAATACAATTAGGTATAAAAAGCGAATGACAACCTAATTCCATCAAGTTCTTTCCACCCCAGTTCATGGAAAAAAGACCTCATTAGTAATAGTCTATTCTCTAACCCCCATTGCAGAGATCTAACTATCCCATATTGAGGATGTGAGCATGCTAGTCCCTCACTGCTTCTATAACTTCCATAAGGCCTATGTTGGAGTTCTACCGCTCTAGAGCTCTTTTGGGGTATATTCCTACCTATTCTCCATCAGATGAGGTTTTGTACCATTCTTTCCACTTTCCCCAAGTAGCGAGGAATTTGTCATGGGACAATGATTCCCAGCTCGTTAATTCCTCAAGTTGGCACAATTCTTGAACTTTATACTTCCATTCTTGTATATTAGGGGCTTCCTTGGCCAGCCAATATTTTGGGATCAACAATTTAGCTGCTGAGATCAGGTGTGCTGGAAGAGAATGTGCCTTTAACTTGTAATTGCAGTCTGGAACATTAAGGATGGCTACCAGTGGAGTGATAGGAGCCCCTATCTTGCAAATTTTTTGTACTCCACTGGACACCTTATCCCAAAAGACCTTTATTAGTGGGCAGGACCACCATATGTGAAACATAGTACCTCTAGCAGCCCCACATCTCCAGCATTCTGCGGATACGGAGGGAGAGAATTTATGTAGTTTATCAGGGGTCTTATACCACCTGGTAACAATCTTAAAGGAGTTTTCTTGTATTTTTATGCACCTGGAAAATCCATGAGTATGGGTGAGTATTTTCTCAGATGTTTTGTCATCAATAGGAACTCCTATCTCTGTGGCCCATTGCTCTACAAACAGCGGTTTGGAGTCAGGATTAAATTCTAGGATTTTGTTGTACAGACGAGAGATCATACCCTTACTACGTATTGACTGACTCCAAATTGCATCATACCATGTAGGGATATAGTTTCCCTGAGTGATATCTAGGTAACTCTTACAAATCTTGGTAAACTGTGAGACATGTGACAAGGACCAAGGAACCCTATGAAAGGATTCTTTTAAAAGTGCTACTTCTGGAATTTGACGATGTGTTAGTAAATCACCTATTGCTATATCTCCCAAGGCTTCCCACAATCCCATGTCGTCTTTATATCCATCCGTAATTAGATAAGGCAAAAGTCTAATAGGAGTCATGGGAGAGATCATTCTGGAGGGATACAGAAATGGGGATAACTTATTCCATGAGTCAAAGACACCCATTAATGTAGCAGGTACATTTTCTTTATGTGTCATTACCCTGCCTACTGTCCATAACATAGCTAGACCCTTGGCTCCTAATTGTTTCCTCGCTATCTGACATCCTAGCTTGTTAATTTTAGGGTTTATTAATTCAGAGTGGAGTCTCAATTGTATGGCCTTATAATATCCACTTACGTCTGGTAAACCAAAACCACCTTTATGTCTTGGTAGAACTAATCTCCTATAAGCAATTCTGGGTTTGGCTTGGTTCCATACAAAATAGGAGAAGGTTCTCCTAATCTGTCCCAAAAATTGACGGGGTAAAGCTACTGGCAAGGCCTGCATTAAATATAATAGTTTGGGTAGAATATATGTTTTAATAACGTTCTTTCTTCCCAGCCATGTTAGGAAAGGTATCTTGAGATCTTTTAGTTGCTTTTTAAGGTCATCTAATAAGCTGGGGTAATTCTGGGAAAAAAGTTGTTCTGGATTTTTAGTTATTTGGACTCCCAAATAGGTGATATGGTCTGACCGCCATTGGAACGGGTAATTGGCTTTGAGATGAGATATGGTCAACTGTGGGGTATTAACTCCTAAGGCCACACACTTAGCTAAATTAATTTTAAAATTGGATAGCGCCCCAAAGTGCTCCAATTGCTCCAGAAGCGCAGGGAAAGCCACAGTCGGGTTAGAAAGCAAAAGAAGCATGTCATCAGCGAAGGCTGCAACCGTATGCATTTGAGAACCTACTCTAAGTCCCTGAATGTTTTCATCTTGTCGGATAGCTTGTAAGAAGGTCTCTAAACACAAAATGAATAGAGTGGGGGATAGCGGACATCCCTGCCTGGTCCCATTTCTGATAATAAAAGGAGAGGTGAGATTCCCATTAACCTGAATCCTCGCCGTAGGGGAGGAGTATAGGGACAGCACAGCCGCAACAAATTGAGGTGGGAAGCCAAACTTGTCAAGGGTGGCTGTCATAAATTGCCAGTCCACCCTATCAAACGCTTTTTCAGCGTCAGTACTTAATAAAGTAATTTTTTTACCATGAGATAAGGCATATTGTTGAGCTAGAATAACTCGGAGTGTGCTATCCCTACACTCCCTTCCCCCCACAAAACCAGACTGCTCCTGCGAGATCAAATTTACCAGAAAGGATGAAGTTCTGTGAGCTAGAATCTTCGCCCAAAGCTTGATATCAGCATTGAGCAAAGAGATTGGGCGATAACTGGAAGGTAAGTTGGGATCTTTACCCTGTTTCGGCAGAATCGTTATATGGGCCTCTAATGATTGCTTGGGAAGGGGGGAACCATTTAATAGAGAGTTGAAGAACGACTCCATCTGTGGTCCTAAAATTGGGAGGAATTTTTTATAATAAGCTATAGTCAATCCGTCAGGACCCGGGCTTTTCCCATTTGGGACCGACTTAAGAACTTTGCGAATATCCCCAAGGGATATTGGGGCGACTAAGCTCTCTTTCTCTACCTCTGTCAGTACCGGTAGTTGTAAGTCCTGTAAATAAGAGGAAATCTTATCTTGTCTAGCCCGTAATTCCTCACTATTTTCTTCCTTCCGCAAGTTATAAAGCCCCTGATAATATTCTGTGAAAATTTTTGATATCTCTGAAACATCCGTAGTAGTCTGTCCCTCTGGTGTCCTCATTTGTTTAATATATGTTTGTTCGGTTCGTTTTTTAATCATGGCGGACATTACTTTACTACCCCTGTTACCATGAATATAGTGTTTATGTTTAGCTCTTAAGAACGCCTTAGCAGCCTTAATATTAAGTAATGATTTGAGTTCTTGTCTAAGTTCCACTAACTGCTTGTGGTCCTTGAGCGCTAGGGATTGCTTGTGTGTTCTTTCAAGTAGGGAAATGCGGGTCAATAAATCCTGCATCTTTTTTGTTCTCTCCTTTTTCACATGGGATCCCAGGGCTATGAATTCCCCCCTAATGACTGCTTTATGAGCTTCCCATGTGATTGCAGGCGTAGTTGCAGTATTTACATTCACTTCAAAATACTCCTGCAATTTCTGCGAGATCCTATCCACTTTTGATTGAGTATCCAATAATGTGTGATTCAGCCTCCAAGACCATTCCCTGCTGCTCAGACTCGGGAACTGCATGGCGCAATGAACCATCGCGTGATCTGAGACAGTTATACAATCTATCGCAGCTGACCGTACCAAATCTAGATAGTTCTCTTGTATCATAAGGTAGTCCAACCTCTGATAAGACCTGTGAGGGTTCGAATAAAAAGTGAAATCTCTCCTATCCCCATGTACAGATCTCCAGACATCTACAATATGGATATCCCTCATACGTGTGTGAAGTGCCTTCAGTGCCCTGAATGATACAGCCGTTTTCCCCCTTGAGGAGTCTAGTAAGGGATTTAGGGTCAAATTAAAATCGCCTCCAATTAGCAGCCAACCAAAGGCAAAGGCAGCTATCTTATCTAGGGTTTCCAGCAACCAATGAACTGTTTTATTATTTGGTGCGTATATGTTACATAAGGTAACTTTAGTATGACCTATCTCACAGTTGACCAATAAGTACCTACCCTCTGGATCCACTAGTTGCGAATGGAAGGTAAATGGGACACTCTTCTTAAGTCCGATACTAACCCCTCTCACTGAAGATGTATTTGAACAGGAATGGTGCCAGTAGTGAAAAGATGAGTTACCCAGGTTCGGTATATGGTGAGCTGCGAAATGTGTCTCCTGTAACATAATGATATCTATGGATTCTTTTTTAATAGTCCTAAAAATATGACTTCTTTTAACGGGGTTATTGCAGCCATGCACGTTATAGGTGGCGACATTAAGTATTAACGGTGCCATTGTTATGTCAGTGGTAAGTAAAGCAGCCTTGCAATTACCAGCAATACCAGGAGATGGAGATAGATATGGAGCAAAAACAAAAAACTATATAACTTAATGCAAATTATGCATAAAGGGGGTGACACTA
This sequence comes from Bufo gargarizans, assembly GCF_014858855.1. Taxonomy (NCBI): domain Eukaryota; kingdom Metazoa; phylum Chordata; class Amphibia; order Anura; family Bufonidae; genus Bufo; species Bufo gargarizans. The sequence goes on from NC_058089.1 coordinate 81,584,386, forward strand.
AAAACCCCCATGCATCTTTCTTTATGGGGGGGGGGGAGAACATTTTCCATAAATATTTCCTGATCGGCCTAGGTTTCGACTACAGCCCAATGAATATTAAGTAAAGCTAATAGACTACCCATTACTACATGTACACGAGTATTAATTAGTAGATGTTCGGCATTGGACCTATCAACCTGAACATATGTAACATGCTGAATAGCATAAACAGCATACAAATATGCGAAAACAGTAATGTGAATCTCACTGATCATATACAAAGTGAATATGCAAACCCTGAGGAGTTAAATTAAAGCAAAAGCAAAAAGATACCCTGACAGGTTGACGGGTACGCCTGGACGACACCGCCAATAATTAAATGACTGTCCAGTCTCAGGCGTCTGTCCCTCTGCTTGCTCCTCTTCTACCTCGGACACTACGCTGTTGTTTCTGCTTCAGCCATGTTGAGGCCTGTGGCAAAGGAGGTAAATCTTCTTCTGGAGGTACTGGTAACCAGGATGGAACATCTATCGGTGTAAGGTCCAGCATTTCCCAGACTGGTGGTAAATCAGTGGGAGTACGGACAGTGAACCTGCGATTCCCGGCAGTGATCAGGATGCCAAACGGGAATAGCCACCTGTAAGGGATCTTGGAGGAACGGAGGAGATCCGTGAGTGGTTTCAAGATTCTTCTCTTCTGAAGCGTAGAGGCAGCAAGATCTTGATAAATTTGCACGCTTCTCCCCAGTAGGTGAATCTCTTTCTTTTCTCTCGCTTTCTTCAACACTTCTTCTGTGTCTCTAAAGCTCAAAATACCACATATAATGTCCCTCGGGTTTTCGGAAGGACTAGGCTTTGGCCTAAGTGCTCTGTGCACTCTCTCCACAGTGACATCCTTAGCCCTCTCTGGACCCAGAGTGAGGTAAATAGTAGGCCCATTACATTCATCAGATCTTCCTTCTCTTCAGCTTCTGGAAGCCCTCTTATTCGTATGTTTCTACGGCGATTCCTATTTTCTTGATCCTCCATTTGTGAGAGCAGGCTGTTCATGGCCCTGTTATGAGCCCCTAACGATTCTCTAACTGCCGCATTAAAGGTCAACATGGAATCTTGCACCGTCTCAAGGGACTCGACCCTGTCCCCAATATGGCGGACGTCTGCCTTTATAGTTGCCAAGTCAGCAGCGATCGGGGCCAGTGCTCTACAAAGTGCCTTCTCTAAGAAATCTCGGGTAAGCGCTGTCGATTCACTTCCCACTTGCGGTTCGCTCACCTCTGCTGTGTCAGCTTGCAGTGTATCCAGGCTCTGGCCTCCATGAGCTCCTTCCTCCTCATTCCGCTTCAGCGCCATTTTGCTTGTACGAGCCGGCGTCTGGGAAGCTTGCTTCTGGAGATATTTCTCCATGTCTGAATGCTGAGACGAGTCTCTCTTGTGATCAGACGAGACTCTGGGAGGATCTTTAGGCTGAATTTTCATCGCTGCTCGCGGGTAGTGCTTTTAAAACAGGCTGTAGTGAAAACTAGTAGCGGGAGCTCCGCACTCAAGCAGCCGCCATAGAGCTCGGTCAGGCCACGCCCCCCGACTGCACCTGAATTTCTATAAAGTTAATACACAAAACTATTTCCCTGTTCGGTGGTACTACTCCTGGTCCACCCTGTATTCGGCTGTTATTACATCTGTATGTAATTTGTATGTTCTCCGTGCATGCACCCCTGAAAATAGACTGATATTTGTAGATTCATTGGCAAATAGGTCTTCTGTGTGTAGGTTTGGAGTTCTATTGAGGACAGGGACTGATGTGACTGATGACAATGGGGCAGATTTACTACTGAAAATGCACCAGTTTTAAGACACAATTTGCACAAAAAAAAAATAGCGTCCATGTTTTACATTGAATTTGTTTGCACACTTTTCTAACACCTCAAGGGGGTGTGATTAACAGAAAGGGATTCACTGGAAAATGGATGTGGTGGAAATGCACCTCCATGCCCCAAAAAAATTAGCAAAAATGTGGCACTTTTTTGGAGTAAAATTAAGCCAACTTATAGGTGACGTACACGTAGACTAAGCAGTGTGAACATGCAACAGATTTATCATCCAGCATCAGCCGCTGGGATCAATCTGGTGCAGTTTAAGATTGTCTTACTTTTAGGCCCCATTCACACGTCCGCAATTCTGGTCCGCAATTCCGTTCCCGAAAAAAATAGAACATGTCCTATTCTTGTCCGCAATTGCGGACAAGATTAGGCATTTTCTATTAAGTGCCGGCGATGTGCGGTGCGCAAAATGCAGAACGCACATTGCCGGTGTCCGTGTTTTGCGGATCCGTGGATCCGCAAAACAAACACGGATGTGTTAATGGACCCTTAGACGGCATTGGTAAATCTGCCCCTACTTTGTACAGTGCCGCAGAATATGTTCTTGCCATATAACCAGCGATAAATGAATAAAATAATATGATGCAATATGAGTAATCATCATCATTCTTATTGGCTTTTCTAAAGTGCTTGAAATATGCAGAACTGGCAATTACCATGCTGATAAATGACCATAGATTTGCTACAAGTTCATTTTCTTACCTCTTATCAGCCCTGATCATATATCACTCTCCTGTGTCCTCCAGAATGCTGTCAAAACCATGTATTTTTTTATCCAGCTGCTATTGCATCTTCATATAGTTGTAGGCTGAGCCCCTGTTATCTGGATAAAAATAAAGCCTGAAGTCCTATAGAATGGACTGAATCATGTGGCGGAAATATTTTTCAAGTTACAAATACAGTAACAGGAAAAGTGTGGTGGAGGTGATTCCCGCTAATGGGGGACAAGGGGGGCACCTAGCCTTTCTGCTGCTGAGGCAAAAATTGAAACAGCACCACCCCCCCCCCCATGCCAAATTCTCAACCTAAACCCTTCCGTCGTAACATTACATACAGGACTACAGAACATACAGGGTAATACAGCGCCACATACCTCTTACATCCAGTGATGTAGATGTTCTTTTTACTCATTTTCTCTATTCAGACGCCATAATGATTTCTTTAAGCCATTTCTTGTTTGACGGACATCTCAGTCTCCTTTTTTTCCATCATCTTCCCACCTTCTGACCACCCCATCTTGCCACCCCAATACTGTGCCTCCTGTGCTTCCCAATACTATACTGCAGAAACAGATAACCCCTCTGGAAATACCAGTACAACACAGATAGTGCCCCCTACATTAATTATTGGCACGCAGTGCCCTAAAAAATAACTGCGCCAAGTAACTAGTGTTGACACTAAAAGTGTAAACATAATGTCCCCCAAAAATAATTGCGCTAAGCTGATACTGTTGCAGTAATAGTGCTCACAAAGGTCCCAACAATAGAAATAATTCTCGTCTAGAGTGCACTTAGTAGTAATAGTGCCCCCAACAGTAATAATGTTCCCACTGTGCCCGTACTAGTAATCATGTTCTCCATAGTCCCCCAGTAGTAATAAAGCTCACCATAATGCCCCCAATAGTAATAGTAAAATGCCCCCTAATGTGTGCCAGAACAAAAAAAAAACTTATAATGTGAGCCAGTACAAAAATGCCCCCTTATAAAATCCGCTAGTACAAAAAATGCCCCCTTATGAAAATCCGCTAGTACAAAAAATGCCCCCTTATGTGTGCCAGTAGATAAATGCCCCATTATAATGTGTGCCAGTACAAAAAATACATTCTCTAAGTGCCTCCAGTAGAGCCAGTGTCCCCATAATGGGTGCCAATGCCCTCTTGTATGTGCCAGTACAAAAAAAAATACTCCCTCTTAGTCCCCCCAGTTGAGTGCCCCTCCATAATGTGTGCCTGTACAAATTGTCCCTTTTAGTGCCCCCATAGTTCTTGTCTCTTACCTTCCCCATAGTGGCCAAACAGCATGGCGCTAAATGATTTTTTTTTAATTAAAATACCTCCAAGTGCCTGTCAGCAATGCGGTGCACGCCGCGGCGAGATGATGATGACTTCGCGCTGCCTGAGTCATCCTCTGGTGGGCTACAGACACTAGACCTGAAGCCTATCAGAAGGAATGTGGCAGGGAGATATCACTCCCGAGCCCTGCCGCAGAGTTCACCTGTATTGCCGTCCTCAGGAAGGTGATACAGTTGAATATAGAGAGATGAGCACTTCTGCAATGGAAGCGCTCATTTCCCACGGCCGCCTGAGGCAATCTTCTTACTTTGCCTAATTGGCAGTGCGTTCCTAAGTGGGACGTACAGGTTATTAAATTCAAGGGTTCACTTATGTTTTCTCCCTGTACTGTTTACTCAGTCAGGGACATTTAATATGACAGGTATCTTAAAGGGCATCTGTCAGCAGATCTGTCCCTATGACACTGACCTGGTACATGTGCACTTGGCAGCCAAAGACATCTGTGTTGGTCCCATGTTCATATGTGCCCGCATTACTGAGAAAAATTATGTTTTAAATATATGCAAATGAGCCTCTAGGAGCAATGGGGGCGTTGCCATTACACCTAGATCTTCTGCTCTCTCTGCAACTGCCCCTCCATCTCCACTTTGATTGACAGGGGCAGGCAGTGTAAACGTGATCACACCTGGCCCTGACCTCTCCTAAAGTCAATCAAAATGGGGAGAGGGCGGCAGTTGCAGAGAGAGCAGAGCCTCCCAGAGGCTCATTTGCAAAGCTCCCAGAGCAGAGCTGCCAGAGGCTCAATTGCATATATTAAAACATCATTTTTCTCAGCAATACTGGCACATATAAACATTGGACCAACACAGATGCCTTTAGCTGCCAAGCGCACATGTACAAGGTCAGCCAGTGTCATAGGTACAAATCTACTGACAGATGCCCTTTAATCAATACCCTGCAGACATCAGATTGCATGAATACTGTTATTTTGCTGTTTGGCCACAAGAGGCCGCTGTTTCCCCACACAGCTAAACAGACTGCTCAGATTTAAATATTCATAGGAGGTGGAGCTGTGTGTCTAGAGGAAGGAAGCTGGCGTCCATCTTAGTTGCAGACAGGAAAAATGAGAGAAGAAATTCATTAACATCCAAGCGTGGAATCAACCTTTTGTGACCAGGACTGCAGCCAAGTGAAGCTGATTGTGTCAAGGACACGGATCTCGTCCAGGAGAAGGAGTACAGCTGCCAGGATCACTGAGAGCTGAAGAGCAATGCAACGAACCCTGTGGTATCGCAAGTGTGTTGGATCAGCCTTTGTTCAGTTCGCAGTCATGAGTGGAGACAGAGCAGACCCAGGTCGGTAAGACAGAGCGTGCACACACCTCAATATAAGATTGGCGCCTAAATACTAGAGACTGAGATCAAACCTGCCGGTAGTTAGTTAGTGTTGCTGAGTGGCAGTCTATCAAGAATTGCCGCTTGTTTATTAAAAGGACTTATCAGTTAAAGTTCTGGTTTGCTTCGGAGAACAGAGAGCAATTCACCATAATTTCCAGTTACCCCAGTGTGTTTATCGGGAGTGATATATATTAGGCATGTGCCACATTACAGATTGGGAAAAGGGAGGGGGATAGTACTGTATAGTCTGATAAGATTGTAAGCTGCTGTGTCGCACCTCAGGCTAGCCTGTATCTCACACACACATGATTGTTCCTGTTCTTCAGGGTAATAACAGGTGTGGCGAGCATAGGCGTGCGCACCGGGTGTGCCGGGTGTGCCTGGGCACACCCTAATCCCACCTCTGTGCTCCTGCACCGCCGCCTGCCACAGCTGCCTCTTAAACCCCGGCTGCCCCGCACACTTGCACAGCTTCAATGACATCTGCTCGACTGCTCCTGGGGAGTCCTGTGCTCCGTGTCCCGGCGACTGGCTGCATAACGTCACTCACTCCGACATCACGCGCCTGCTCCGCCTGCTTCATTAATAAAGCAGGCAGAGGCGGAGTCACGGCAACGCTAGGGTGAGGCCCGGCCTGTGTGTATATAATATATATATATACATACACACGTGCGCAGGGCGTGTGTTTGTACTTTAGGGTGCACACCCTAATGCAATAGGCTGCGCACGCCTATGATGGCGAGGCAGAGTTAGCTAAATTGGTAAATAGGTAAATTGTGCACCCGGATACCATCGTAGGGCGTCATGCTGTGCGACACAGGGGTCTCAGCCTCCGGGCTAAGTGTATGTTATCTGATTTTATGTTCACTGCATTTGGGAGTGTGTTTGATATCCCATAACTGTAAAACAAAGTCTGTTCTACAAAAGCTGGTGTCAGAGTCGTTTTCCTTGTTCGTGACTTTGCTGTATGAAACCCCTGCCCTCCTTGTCGGTCTGCACACTGCAGAAAGCTGCAGCAGTTGGCACCTGTGTTTCGTCATCATCAGAGACGTGCTGCGGTGGTCTTCCCATGTCCTCATCCTGAAACATAAGTGGTTGGGCATCAATGCACTCAATCTCTTCCACTTCTGGGGCAGGGCTATGTGGATGGCCTGCCAGCAGAGTCATCAAGCCTTCTGCATGACTTGGGGCTCAGACTGCTTGCCTGATTTGCAAGGGGGTGAGTTGAAAGACAGATGGCCATGGGCTGTAGGTGCCAACTCTGAGCTTTCAGCAGGAGAGACTGGGTGGGAAAAAATGTGAAGGAACTGGAGGCACCGTTAGCCACCCAATCTACTATTGCCTGTACTTGTTCTGGCCTCACCATTCGTAAAGCTGCATTCGGGCCTACCAAATAATGCTGAAGGTTCTGTCGCCTACTTGCACCTGAGGAAGGTGTTTCACTTGGGCATGTAGCTGGCACAGATCGACCACGTCCTCTGCCTGCAACAGGAGCTCCACCAACACCAGCAGCACCACGACCAGGGCCACGTCCCTTGTTTGACGCTCTCCTCCTTTTTTGCGGTCACCCACCGAAGTAACAGACGTTTTTACTAAATTAAGTTCCTTGTGAACAATGCAGAGCAGGGTTTTTTTGACGGCCAAAATGGGTTAATGTCACCCAACAATGGGACAGACGATTTTTTAAAACTTATTGCCCGGTCTGCTATGCAGTGCAGGCAGCAAATAAACTTTAGTGCCCCAAAAAAAGGTTTTTTCTCACACACAATGAAACTGATGAATTTAACTGTATTTCTTTAACTACCATAAATGCAGCACAGGGCTAAAATGTACTTTATTGCACATTCACAAATGAAGCACAGGTTTTTTTTTACATATAAAATGGTGGATATGTCACCCCTACAATGGAACAGATGGATTTGCTGAATTTATGTGCCTGCCTGTCACAAGTGCAGGCCTCAGAGGTACTTTACACCCAAAAATGGGAATTTGAAGCCCAAAAATGTAACAGCGGTATTTACTAGTTTTATTTGACTGACAGGAACGCAGCGTAGGCCGCAAATGTACTTTCTAGAAACAAAAATTTAAATTTTTCAACAAAAAATGTAACTGCAGTATTTGGGGGTTTTATTGGACTGTCAGAAATGCAGCACAGGGCAAAAAGGTATTTTATTTCCCCAAAAAAAGGGTTTCTTCAACCATAAATGAAACAGATGGATTCAACTGAGATTATATTTCAATCTCACAAATTAGGCACAGGGATTTTTTACATAAAAAATTGTGGATATGTCACCCCTACAATGGAACAGATGGATTTGCTGAATTTATGTGCCTGCCTGTCACATATGCAGTGCAGGCCTCAGAGGTACTTTACAACAAAAAATGTAAATATGTCACCCCACAATGGAACAGATGGATTTAAATGATTATATTTCACTCTCAGAAATGCAGTACAGGGGTACTTTACAGAAAAAATGGGGATATGTCACCCCCTGGGTCCCTGAACTCACAGACAGTATTATTTTCCCTTCCCCTGGCATATATGCAGTGCATGTGCACTTAAAAAATGGGTATATGTCGGCCACTGAACTACAAGAACAGGATTAAATGATTGTCCCTGGCACATATGCAGTGCTGCTGCACTGCTGTTGCACAAAATGACCGCCGACGCTCACCTAGCTAACAGATGGATTAAAACTTTTTTTTCAGTCTCACTGGGCTCAGGGCACGGTACAAAACTGTTGCATTGCACCCCCAAACAAAAAATGCTGTAGATCGCAGACTTCATACCAAGTGCAGATATCATAGTCTTTCCTAATCTCTCCCTCACAGCAGCAGCATCCTATCCCTACAACTAGTAAGAGCAGAGTGACGTGCGGCGCTACGTGACTCCAGCTTATATAGAGGCTGGGTCACATACTACACTTGGCAATCACAGCCATGCCATTAGTAGACATGGCTGTGATGGCTTCTAAAGGCACACAAGTTAAACGCTTGTTGATTGGCTGCCCTACAGCCTTTCAACAAGCGCAATTAAATCGCCGAACACCAACTCGAACCCGAACTTTTACGAAAATGTTCGGTTCGGGTCCGGGTACAAAAAACCCTAAAGTTAGGTACGAACCCGAACTTTACAGTTCGGGTTCGCTCAACCCTACTCAAGATCAAGCCCAAGAAGTGCCAACTGTTTCGACAGCAGATAGAGTATCTGGGATCATGTGGTCACGCCGGAGGGGGTAAAACCGGCCCCCAGCAAGGTGGAAGCCGTCCAGAAGTGGCCCAGCAGAGTACACGATGAGAGGTGCTGGAGTTCGTGGGACTGGCCAGCTATTACAGGAAGTTTATACCCAAATTTTCTCATTTGGTGGGCCCGTTAAACTAGTTATTGAGGGGCACTGCGGAAGGCCCAAAGATTCGTCCCCCGTTATTGCCTATGGCAGCCGAATTTGCTTCGGGGCCCATCCTTTTCTAGTTATGCCCCAGGATAATCTCAGAAATTTCCGCAAAAATCTGCTGTGTGTGATTTCCCTTTAAAGTGTAACTGTCATGTTTTCATTAAATCATCAATTTTAGCATATGTTACTACTGCTGCGGCATTATGCTTAAAGCAATCTTTAGTTTCTAAACATACCACTGTTTTCCTTCAGCGTTTCCCTTAGTTACAGCTGTTTTGGACCCTACAATATGAGGATCTTCTCAAGATGGCTTCTTTGCCAGTTCTGAGGCCAAAACTGCCTTCCCTCCCTTCACATACACACTTGCTGTAGCCAGCAGCTTCCTGCTAGCCAATAAGATTGGATTACTGAGAGACACGCCTCCCCACTCTGAAACCTAATGCAGGCATGCAATGCCCCTCTGTCTTCTGTTTACACTAAAGGGAAGACAGACAAGCCATGGCAACGACCTTTTAAGGGACCAGTGGAAAGGGACAGGGGACATTAATAAAAACTGCTATTTTAAGGTACCGTAATTACAGTTTCTTACCCATTAATCATTGACAGACTAATTCAGGTAAACATGCCTAGCTGTAATAAACTAGCAAATAAAAAAAATATGACAGTTACACTTTAAGGCCATACAGTATTAGTTTCTTGCTTTCGCTGAATTTATGGATAATGTATGAGCATGCAGATTTAAGGTAAGGCACAAAAAGATTGGATGTAGATGTAATCTGAATGTTTTCCACTCATTTATCAAGATAGGCTATGCACACAGAAGCTCAAGCCGTCATGTCTGATACAGAGATTTCTAATCCTTGAAGTTATAGTAATGTTGCTGTCTATGCCTCATGCTCTTCATGTGGAACATGCCTCAGCTTAATGATGTGTGACAAGATGTCTTTTAAACCAATGTGGTGGAAACAACATTGTCATAAAAATTCCCCTTGAGTATTTCCAGTGTATATCATGATTTTATTTTTTATATTTTTCTCCCTATTTTTCCTCTACAGAAAATATGCGTAAAGTCTATGTTCATATTACAAGGTTTTAATGCTTTATGCTACGTATTATATTCAAATAAAGAAGATTAGGGTACCTGCACATGGTGTGGATTATACGCATTTTTTTCAGCGAGGATTTACAGAAAAACGGTAGCATAATAAAGTGCCAGTAAAGCGAACGAGATTAGACAAATCTCATGTACACTGTGCGTATACGGGTGCATCTCAATAAATTAGAATATCATCAAAAAGTTCATTTATCTCTAAAATTCTATTTCATGCATTTATTTATTTTAATGTTGATGATTATGACTTACAGCTAGTGAAAACCCGAACGTCGAATATATCATAAGACCAATAAAAAAATGAATTGTAATACATAAATGTTGGCCTTCTGAAAATGATGTACAGTATATGCACTCAGTACTTGGTTGGGGCTCCTTTTGCATGAATTACTGCATCAATGCGGCGTGGCATGGAGGCGATCAGCCTGTAGCACTGCTGAGGTGTTATGGAAGGTGTTGATAGCCGCCTTCAGCTCGTCTACTATGTTGGTTTTGGTGTCTCCCATCTTCCTCTTGGTTTAGGTCAGGCGAGTTTGCTGGCCAATCAAGCACAGTGATACTGTGGTTATTAAACCAGGTATTGGTACTTTTGGCATTGTGGGTAGGTGCCAAGCCCTGTTGGAAAATGAAATCAGCATCTCCATAAAGCTTGTCAACAGAGGGAATCATGAAGTGCTCTAGAATTTCCTGGTAGATGGCTGCACTGACTTTGGACTTGATATAACACAGTGGACCAACAACAGAAGATGACATGGCTCCCCAAACCACCACTGACTGTGAAAACTTCACACTAGACCTCAAACAACTTGGATTGTGTGCCTCTCCACTCTTCCTCCGAACTCTGGGACCTTGATTTCCAAATGAAATGCAAGATTTACTTTCATCTAAAAACAGGTGCTGAGTCCTCCAGAGAGAAAAAGAGTGAGAGATGCACATTTTGTAGCTGTTTTCTGTTCTGGGGCCTCCTTGTACCAACTCAAAATGTCCTTATAGGGTATTTTAACATTTCTGAATTAAAAATAATTTTTAAATTGCTCTTATAATATAATAGAATAGTATATAATATAATATTCAAATTTTCTGAAATACTGACTGTAACGGATCTCCTGGCACCCCGACTTAGTACCTCCGTTGATGGATGCTCCTAGTGCTTCCCGAGGACTCCAAGCACTCCACTTGACACTGTAAGCACTGCCGACCCCACGAACCGCCGCAGCTTGGTTGGGATCTCGCCGTCTTCTACCCACCCTGAACCTACGACAAGGCTTCCAGGTTCCAGTGGGTGACCCTCTCTTCTTTCACAGGGCGATGCAGGAACAGGAACAGCTCTTACAAGAGCTAGGGATTATGCTCTGGAGAGTATAATGATTATAGCAATACCCAGAGTGTAGTTCTCCAATCCCCCAAACATGAGCCCAGACTTCATGAAGGGTAAAACAGGACACTAATGGGGCAACATGTCAGCCTTTTATGCAGGTCTTCCAGCAAGGGAAACTCCCATGGCGGACCTTGTAGAAGACTGAGACAGTTTCTTACATAAACCAGTTACAAGCAGAAAACACACACATGTGATACAATTAATCAACACAATGGGATAACGTAATCACTCACAGGCAGAAGCTACCCATTTTCCCCTTTGTCGAATAATGAGCCGGGGGGGGGGGGGGTCTCCATAGTTCTGAGTCCATAGGTAGGAGGCTAGCCCTCAGGCCTCTCCAGCAGCCCCAGTGATGGTTCAGTCCGTCACACTGACTTTGGGGTTTTCATTAGCTATAGGCCATAATCATCAATATTAAAAGAAATAAACACTTGAAATAGATCATTCCTTGTGTATTGGATCTATAAAATATATGAGTTTCACTTTTTTAATTGAATTAATGAAATAAATGAACTTTTCCATGATATCCTAATTTATTGAGATGCACCTGTATTTTCCATGTGGAAATTGACCTGCCATGTGTATTGTGAAATCTGCAGCATGTCAGTTGTTTGTGCAGATTTTTAGTGCTTATTTCACCCTTTACAATGCCATGGGTGAGATCGGGGTAAAACTGCATCAAAATCCCCAATAAAATCCACAAGTAACACATGCAGATTTTGGTGCAAATTTCCTGCGGAAACACAAAGAAATTTAAATAAAAATCTGCATGGAAATTCTGTTTAAAAAACCGTACCTGTGTGCAGGTAGCGTAAGGGTGCCTTCACATGTGACAGATTTTGTTGCAGAAACTTTCTGAGACTGAAAATCAGTTCCATTCATCTGAATGAGGTTTGCAGAAATCCACATGCTTGTTTCCAAATCAATATAATTTAAATGAATGAAATAGATTTTCAGTTGCAGAAAATTTCTGCAACAAAGTCTGCACGTGTTAAGGCACCCAAAAGGGTCCACACAGGTCACCTATCAGTTCGACCTAGATTTCCTTCTCATTTCTCTAACAAGTCCACAACTTGGTAGTGCAAAAGGTCTGCATGGGTTAAAACGGTTGTACAGGTTGCACGCTGCAGCCCGTGCGGTGGCCACTTTCAGGATCACGTCGAAAGTCAGGGCACGTGTCAGTGCGTCAACCTGAGAACAGGCTAAGATCAGGGCAGGTGACTAGAAGTCAGAGTCTGTACTGAGGCTGGAGTTCTGTACACGGGTAGTCATAATCATACCTTTGCTGGTACTAGCAACTAGGAAACCTAAAGCTTAGGCCCCCTCCCACTGGGAAGAGTGCCTTGAGTACCCAGGAACAGCCAGACATTGGTTGGTGAAGAATATGGACACACACATGCTGGCCCTTTAAGAGGCCAAGTGTGAACAGTGTGTTGTCCTCCTGGCACTCAAGTTTGACACATCACGGATCGGGTTAATAGATTACTGGGAGGGGCTGGTGAAAACCCAGGTGTCATGGTGCACATTGGTGTCCATGACAAAGAGGTAGGTGGAGCTTCCTTAAAAATTATTTTCTGCAATACTACATCTACCATGATCCACATCAGAAAGACAGCGGGAAATTAGGGAGGTAAACAAATGGCTCGAGAACTGGTGTAGGACAGAGCGGTTTGGGTTCCTGGAGAATTGGGCCGACTTCTCTGTTAGCTACAGGCTCCATAGTAGGGAAGTACCACACCTCAATGGGGAAGGTGCAGCAGTTGTGAGGGAGAAGATGGCTAGAAGATTGGAAGAGTGTTTAAACTAGGGACTGGAGGAAAATTACATTATAGGAGGGGAAGATAGTGCAGATAGAGACCTGGGGCAAGGTAATGGGACTCGGGGAGGAATGCAAGACGGGAACAGTTCATAAGGAAAAGTGTAGGGTAAAAATATCCAAAAATCTCTTACTTGTATGCAGAGGCATAACTACCATAGCGGCAGACCATGCGACTGCTATGGGGCCCAAGGCAAGAAGGGGCCCAATTGGGATCATCTCCTCTTCTACTGGGGTGAAAACTTGTACAGAACTTTACCCTCTAAAGCAAGGTTTCTCAACTCTGGTCCTCGGGACCCACCTACCAGTGAGGATATGAGAATATCCCACAGAATGAATACCTGTGGTAAGTCTTGATGCATGGACACTAATTATATCACCTGCTCAATACTAAGGAAATCCTGAAAACATGACTGGTTGGTGGGTCCCGAGAACCAGAGTTGAGAAACCCTGCTCTAAAGAAACTTTTAGCAAATGAGGCAGTGGAAAAATGGCCCAAGGGTCATTAAAAGGGGTTTAGGCAGAAACCCTTCTGTCCTGTGTGGGGGGCCTGTTTTGATCCTTGCTGTGGGGCCCTTACTTCTCTATGTGTAACGCCCCACTAGGGGGTATTACCACTCTTTTTGCCCCATCACTGATTCCTATGGTTAATGCAATGTCACCATATGTAATTATTGCAAGTCTTTTATAAATGTGCATTGCTTTCCTATGTAAATGTTATGTTTACCTGTAATCTGCCTGGTTCACCAGCAGATGGCGGCAACAATGGCTCAGCTAATTTACCTAGAATGGAAGCTTCTATCCATTCTAGCCCTCTCTAGAGATTGAGGAGTTTAGTTAGTGAAAGTCAGTCGTCCCTGCTGGGCGAGCCTGCAGTAGCAGTTGAGAGTATCACCTGCAAGGGGAAGGCTGTGTTCCAGCCAGCAGAGCACCGTCTGCTTTGCTGGGCCCAGAGGCCTAAGCTGAATGCCTCCAGAGTTGAGAGTAAAGATTCCCTGGATAAAGACAAAGATAAAGAGAAAGATACAGATCAAGAGAAAGACAGAGTCAGACCACAAAAAGCTAAGTTGCAGCCTACAGCAGAAAGGAAAAGTTTCTATTTAACCCTGATAGAACAGCAGAGCTAGAGAAAGTGACAGATGTAGCAGAGCCGAGAGTGTTTGCACCTGCTAAAACTTATGCCAAAGCTTGCTGGTGACCAAGATAAAGTTGGAAGATTGTTCAAGTAAAGCTGTTTCAAGGCATTCCCTGCTCCAGCTGGCGCGGCTGAAGCAGCCGGAGTTACCACTCCGCCACCCAGTAAGGGGAGGCCTATGAGAGCTTGAACCTGGTAGTGCCCCGGGAAGTCACGGCCTATGTGTCCTCCGTCTGGGACTACCATAAGGCTGTTGAGGACCGCGTCATTCGTCTGTTAGAGCGACCTCTGGCCAAAGACCCCATACTGGAAAGAAGGACTGGAACAGTGATCTGGTTATCTGTAGAAAGGGGCACTGGCTTTGTTCAGGATGATGAGACCGGGACAGAGCTATTTGTTAATCGACACTCTGTAAAGCGCCCGCACTTATGCAGTGTCCCACTCAGGACACGTGGGAACTGCCAAATTACTGTAAAACAGCATTATAATATTGCATGTCATTTTGTATTATAACACCTGTTGTATCCCTGTTCATAGGCTGGTCTGGTGTAATTTATACATCCCACCACTAGATGGGGATAGCACTTAGGTTATATAAATACTTAGGTCAGGCCTAGTGTAGTGAGAAGTGAGAAGGTAGAGAACAGAGAGGAGTAGAGCCAGTTGTTAAACTAAGGCTACACACCACAGATTAGTGGGTGAAGCCAGATGCAGAAATGAGGTAGAGCCAAGGTATGAGGCGCAGGAGAGCGTTTTCCTCCTGTGACCCTCTTAGATCCTAGATCCTATAACCAGAGGATAGCATTTTCGTCCCTGGAAGAAGTTAACCAAGCTAAAGAGAGACATCGGTGCTAACAGCCATTACTAAAGGCTTAATGGACACCTTTGCACAGGGCTGGTGCAAGGATTTTTGCCACCCTAGGCAAAAGCTAATTTTGCCGCTCCCTTGACTCCACCCATTGACCACACCCCTTTACCCGCCCCTTTTTCAGCTACCTATTGCATGTAACATTTAACTATGGTTGTGTACTCTGTGCCAGTCTATGGTCATGTACCCTGTGCCAGTCTGACTATGGTCGCGTACCCTGTGCCAGTCTGACTAGGGTCATGTATATATAATATCCAGCCATTGTCTGCCACCTAGTACCATCCCAGTGATGACAATCACTCTGCGCTGTTCAGCAGGTTGGCACACCAAACACGAGCAGTGCCACCTATTCACTGCCAGGCGCCATTCAGCCACTGTCTGAAATCCTGTGCCACCAGGGCAACATAAAACAGTATGCTGCCTTGTGCCCTCTGCCAGTCTGGCACTGTCCAGCACCCTGTACCATTCATAGCCCTTTAGACAGTCTGTGCCACCTATTAGGCTCTATGTGCCACTGCTGGGCACCCTGTGCCAGTCAGAACATATGGCCCCTAGTCAAGCAGCAGGTGTGCCTTGACCCCTGTACACAAGTGTGTGCCCCCCTGCTGCCAGTCACTGTCCTGCAGCCTCTGACACCCTAGTGCAGGTTGTCAGAGTGCGGTTGCCAGGGGTGCTCACCAGGTTATGCTCCTCGCTGTGCTCCAGGTCCACATTGCCTTGGCTCTTGCCAAGATCATGTGTCTTCGGCGCTTGATCCCGCGAGACCCACCTCTGGAGGTCACTGGTCTTGTGGGATTGTGCGCCCGAAGTGTCCATTTTCTGCCCCTCATGATTCATGTCCATTTCTTGCCCCCCCCCCCCCCATCATTTCACATTTCTGCCCCTCATGATTCATGTCCATTTCTTGCCCCCCCATGTGCTAATATCATAGTGCCATCCTCTCCCCCTGCCCCCTAATGTGCCAGTATCAAGTGCCTCTCTCCTCCCCCCTACATGTGCCAGTATCATGGCGCCAATAGCCCCCCTCCCCCGTGGCAGTAAAGTAACAGTCCGGTATTTAAAAAAAAAAATATATATACTTTCAGAAAAGTTTGTCCTGGGATTTGAAGAACCTTTACACATCAAAGGTAAGGCATTTACCCACACAGCTATGAAAGCTGTCTAGCTAGTTACTTAAAAAAAAATAATATAAGACTTCTACTGTAGGTAACTTTGATACCTAGTGTACATACACATGACAGCTGCCCCAGCACACTGTGTATGGATGTAGCAGAGCTGGGTGTGTTGGGGCAGCTGTCATGTGTATGGTCGTACACTAAGTATCAAAGTTACCTATAGTAGAAGTCTTATATATTTTTTTTAAATAAAGTAAGGCAGGCCTCATGCACATGACCGTTGTGTACATCCGTGGCCGTTGTGCCGTTTTCATTTTTTTTTCGCTGACCCATTGACTTTCACTGGGTCCGTGGAAAGATCGGAAAATGCACCGTTTAGCAGCCGCATCCGTGATCCGTGTTTCCTGTCCGTCCAAAAAATACCTGTCCTATTTTTTTGACGGACAACGGTTCACGGACCCATTGAAGTCAATGGGTCCGTGAAAAAAACACGGATGCACACAAGATTGGCATCTGCGTCCGTGGTCCGTAGGCTACTTTCACACAGACGGATCCGCAGATCCGTCTCCATAAAAGCTTTTTCAGAGCTTCGTGAAAACTCAGATCCGACAGTATATTCTAACACAGAGGCGTTCCCATAGTGATGGGGACACTTCTAGTTAGAATATACTTTGAACTGTGTACATGACTGCCCCCTGCTGCCTGGCAGCACCCGATCTCTTACAGGGGGCTGTGATCCGCACAATTAACCCCTCAGGTGCTGCACCTGAGGGGTTAATTGTGCGTATCATAGCCCCCTGTAAGAGATCATGTGCTGCCAGGCAGGAGGGGGCACACCCCCCTCCCTCCCCAGTTTTAAATTCATTGGTGGCCAGTGGGCCCCCCTCCCTCCCCTGTAGTTAACACATCGGTGGCCAGTGCGGCCGGCCCCCCCTCCCTTCCCTGTAGTTAACACATTGGTGGCCAGTGCGGCCGGCCCCCCCCTCCCTCCCCTGTAGTACTGTAGATTCATTGGTGTCCAGTGGGCCCCCCCGGGCACTTCTCCTACTGGTAAGTGACAGCTCTGTGCTATAAGCAATGCGCCGCACAGACCTGTCACTTACCAGAAGGGGGGGCCGGCCGCACTGGCCACCAATGTGTTAACTACAGGGGAGGGAGGGGGGGGGCCAGCCGCACTGGCCACCAATGTATTAACTACAGGGGAGGAAGGGGGGGCCAGCCGCACTGGCTACCAAGGTGTTAACTACAGGGGAGGGAGGGGGGGCCGGCCGCACTGGCCACCAATGTGTTAAATACAGGGGGGGGGGTCTGCCCCCTGCTGCCTGGCAGCACCTGCAGCAGGGGGCAGTCATGTACACAGTTCTTTTAGTATATTCTAACCTGAAGCGTGGGAACGCCTCTGTGTTAGAATATACTGTCAGATCTGAGTTTCATGCTCTAACTCAAATCCGATGGTATATTCTAACATAGAGGCGTTCCCATTGTGATGGGGACTCTTCAAGTTAAAATATACCATCGGATTGGAGAAAACTCTGATCCGATGGTATAAAAGGGACTCCTGACTTTACATTGAAAGTCAATGGGGACGGATCCGTTTGCAATTGCACCATATTGTGTCAACGTCAAACGGATCCGTCCCCATTGACTTACATTGTAATTCAGGACGGATCCGTTTGGCTCGTTTCATGTCCGTGGATCCTCCAAAAATCAAGGAAGACCCACGGACGAAAAAACGGTCACGGATCACGGACCTACGGATCCCGTTTTTGCGGAACTTAAAAAAAAACGGTCGTGTGCATGAGGCCTAACTGGCAAGACAGTTTGACTCTGATGTGTAGAGGTCGTGAGTTCGAATCCCAGGACAAACTTTTCTGAAAGGCAGTTTAAATGAGATTTAAATACACCAGGGTCTCGTAGCCGTGTGCCGAAGTGACTGAACAAACTCATACTCGCAGCGCATCTGGCCGGCAAGTACAGGAACAGAAGGAGTGAAGTGAAGGAGATGATGTCAGATGGATCTGACATCACCTGGGGGCGGGGCGCAGGCGGCGGCCGGGAGCTACTGCTTGGGATTCGGACTCCTGCCGGCGCCCCCAGGCAGAGTGCGCTCTACGCGGTGGCCTACTCTGCTTATGGGGGGCGCCGGCCCTGCCTTTGCACATGGTGGAGGACAATCTAGCTACAGGCAGCCTCACCATACATTGAAGAATACAGACTAGCTACCCGTTCAAGGGCTTGGAAGATACAGAAACAAAAGGACTAAGCATACCAAATAAATATTACAGGCAACCTCAAACAACCTCAAACACCAAATAACTCTGGTTGACTAGGGACCTGAAGCAAAGTCACCTACCAGAAGAACTGATACAGAACCTTCAAGCTAAGCTAAACCCAGCCAAACCTATTAACAGTGGATCAACAGAATTCCTCTAAATTGCAAAAGACTGTATTCTGTCTGGATGTATATGCCGCAACTGGAACCAACATCAGTAAAAGCTGTGAGTTGTATCCTACCACTGTCCACTTCATTCTTCAACCTCATTACAATTGGTTGTACCACCATTAACGGTACTGGCGTCACGACAAATAACACCAAGGGACCCAGCCGCCACAAGCACTCTAAACACCACTGCCATGAAGAGCACCTCAACCTCCATCCAGGCTGGTGCTTCCCTACCACAGAGTGTGCCACGGAGGATTTCGTGCTGTCTTCCTCAACACTGTGCTGCCAGCCCAGGGAGGCTTTCTGCTAACCATGAGTAAACCGATGAACTGTGTTGTTATTTGGCCCCTCATCGGCCCACCGTGCACCTCACGTGTTGCCCCTGCGGTTCTGGCTGGCTGCTCTTACCCCAAGCAAGACACAGCCTTGACAAGGGGGTTCAAGTCGAATTTACCCCGATGAAGTCCACTAAAGGCCCCTTTGCCACTGGGGTAAACTTACTACCAAAGCCCCTGGTTCCAGTATCTACCCCAGAGACGTGGCAGAAGGACCCAGCTGCCGTGGGGGAAAGTAGGATCCCTGCAGGAGACAGCAGAGGGAGTGTTCCGCTACAGGGAGCGACCTCAACTGGAGCTGCTCATTCCTGGGTTGCCGGCACCGCCAGTGTGCCAAGTGGGCTATGGGTCCACCACCATTGCGTATTTTAGGTTAAAGGTGATCTACCACTTGCCCTGGAAGATGGCCGTGGCTCAGGAGTCACCATCGCTTGAGGATTGACTTCCAGCGCCCATGCAGCTGCAGGTGCTGGACCCATTTAAAATGGCAGGAGCTTCTGCTCCTGTGAAGCAGAAAATTACGGACCAAGTAAAAAGTGTGACCACCCGGTCTATGCCAAGTTATGCCACAGGAGGGCAGCTGCGCTCCACCACCAGGGCCAGACTGGACTAACAAAGGCAGGACTGTCCTCTAATAAGCTTTTCAAGCTCCATCAGTGAGGAGGACATCCAATCCCTCCTCTAAAGAGCTGGACCTTCTCAAGATGTCCGATTGAAATGAAACTACTGACATTTGGGAGCCACCCTGTGGACAGCATCTGAAGGGTGAGGGCCTGTTGGCATAATGTTCTATGTTTTTAGGTTTGCAGGTTGCCTTGTTTTTAGCCCTCACCCAGATGATCATGTTGAGTTAGGACTCCCCCCATCATCTTCATTTATCTCCAAGTTGCATAGGACAGTGCCAAAACTTCTTTCTTCCCCCCTTTTCAGGTTGCTTGGGAGCCTCTTTGCTAATAGTTCTCATAACCTGTGCTGCTATGTTATTATTGCCCATGTGGATTAAAAATAACTTTCTTACCCATGTGGATTACAAAATGACTTTGCTACCACATTTGGATTACAAAGAGTGACATTACCGTTCCCATGGATTACATGGTTGCACTTAAAGTTCCAGTTCGGTGCACTTTACCTTGTCTAGAATGGACTCTACTGGGATATTCTTATTGCACAAATTGATTGCATTAAATATTTGCACAAATTTTTCTGTTTCAGCAATGTTCAAAAATGTGCCTATTGTGTGTATTTTCTTTTCAGGTACAACAATGTGACCTCTCGTGCACTTTATATAAACTTTGCACTTTAATACTGTTTAGCCAGAGAATCAGTGCCTTACTTTTCTAGGTATTATGGACTGCCTCTGAGTACGTTAATATACGTTCCAAGCAGGTCTAACATCACCTTGCTCATTTTGGACTGCCTCTGAGGACATTTAAAACGAATGGTTCTTATGTGACCGTCTGTTAGCTAGCAAGCCTAGGTCTAGTGCGACACAGGGGGAACCAAGTGGTTATGTCACATGCAGATTTAACACCATCAAGGGTAACACGCTGCTAATATGTGTGTTTAGAAGGGTATGTCCCTCATGGGAGTTTTGGGAGAAGTCCGGTTCCTCCCTCTCCTAATTGTCTAGGTCCTAAGGCCTAATGCAGCCTAAAGGAAATTTGTGTGTATCTACCTGTTCAATCATCAAGGTGATGAAACGTAAAGCATTACAAGGCCTTGGTGCTAGGAAGGGATTACAGGATAAAGCCACCCTTCTGTTTGCGGGTGTCTCATAGCATCGTGGAGGGATTACAGTGTATGACACCCCAATGCTTCCGGTGGTACTAGGGCTTGGTATCCACACGGGAGTATTTGAGCACTTTGTGCAGTCTTATTTGGTTCACTAGTTATTACCGAGAGGGAAAACTGTGAATAGACAATCTACTCATTCAGTCAGGAACCTAGAGATAGCCGTCTTAAATGTTAGTATGTCAGTATTCTTCATGCAGCACCTTAACTTTTATTTGGTACCCTTGGAGCGTATTCATACCCTAAGCACAAGCTGAGGATGGCTTGCCTCTTAAGTAAGGGGAATGTAACGCCCTGCTAGGGGGCATTACCACTCTTTTTGCCCCATCACTGATTCCTATGGTTAATGTAATGTTACCATGTGTAATTATTGCAAGTCTTTTATAAATGTGCATTGCTTTCCTATGTAAATGTTATGTTTACGTGTAATGTGCCTGGTTCACCAGAAGATGGCGGCAACAATAGCACAGCTAGTTTACCTAGAATGGAACCTTCTATCCATTCTAGCCCTCTCTAGAGAGAGAGAGGAGTTTAGTTAGTGAAAGTCTGTCTAGCTTAACCCCTGCAAGGGGAAGCAGCAGGCCCTTATTCCTGCTGGGCGAACCTGCAGTAGCAGTTGAGAGTATCGCCTGCAAGGGGAAGGCTGTGTTCCAGCCAGCAGAGCATCTAAGCTGAATGCCTCCAGAGTCGAGAGTAAAGATTCCCTGGATAAAGACAAAGAGAAAGATACAGATCAAGAGAAAGACAGAGTCAGACTACAGAAAGTTAATTTGCAGCCTACAGCAGAAAGGAAAAGTTTATTTTTAACCCTGATAGAACAGCAGAGCTAGAGAAAGTGACAGAATGTAGCAGAGCCGAGAGTGTTTGCGCCTGCCAAAACTTATGCCAAAGCTTGCTGGTGACCAAGATAAAGTTGGAAGATTGTTCCCTGATGCAAGTTTATTTAAGTAAAGCTGTTTCAACTTTAATAAAAGTATGGACTCAATTCATTCTACAAATCCCTCAACTATTCACCCCTTTATTTGCACTGCCGTGGACGACTATGCTTGGGGTTCCCGGATATCCAAGTAGGAGCACCGTGACAAGTGCACAGCCACACCTAGAGGGACATCTTAGGCCACCCTCATACCACTCTGGCATTCCTACACCTAGGTATCACCATCACCTTCTACATAGGGGTACTTATTCCCTTGTTGCTGAAATGCAACTGGCGTCACGTCAAAAACTCTCAAATCACCTTAAAGGGACCCCTAGCATCATTAAAGCCCCACTGCATATGTGCACCACTGATTGTATGTACACTAATGCAAGAAGCCTGAATAATAAAACTGGTGAACTGGAATTAGTGATGTGTGAGGAGGACTATGACATAGTGGGAATAACTGAGGCTGGATGATAGCTATGACTGGGCGGTTAAAGTACAGGGTCACAGTTTGTTTAGAAAGGATCATCAAAACCGGAGAGGGGGAGGGGTCTGCCTTTATGTAAAGTCCAGTCTAAAGCCCACACTCCGGGAAGATATAAGCGAGGGACATGGACATGTGGAGTATGGCTAAAATTACAGCTAATGTAAAAAGCGCAATAAAAAATAAAAAAAGGGCATTTAAAAAAGGCAGAGTTACTAAATGTCTTTTTTAGCTTTGTATATACAAAAGAAAAGAAAGGAGCTGATATCTGTGGTGCTGGGGCTGTTAGTACATTCAGTGATTATACTCAATTGGCTAACTGTAGACCAAGATAAGTTAAATAAGGTAAATGTGAACAAGGCTCCGGGTCCAGATGGATTACACCCAAGAGTTCTTAAAGAGCTCAGTTCAGTCATTTCTGTGCCCGTTTATAATTTTTTAAGATTCTCTAGGTACTGGTACAGTGCCAAGTGATTGGCTCAAGGCAAATGTGGTGCCCATATTCAAAAAATTATCTAGGTCCTCCACAGGTAATTATAGACCTATAGGGTTGGAAAGTATAGTTTGTAATTGCATTAAAAACTAGCTGAAGGACCGTGTCCAGAGAGTTGTGGTCAATGATTCCTATTCAGAATGGTCCGGGGTTATAAGTGGTGTACCCCAAGGGTCAGTGCTGGGTCCTCTATTATTTCATTATTTATTAATGATATCAAGGACAGAATTAATAGCACCATTTTCTATTTTTGCAGAGGACACTAAGCTGTGTAGAACTGTACAGTCTATGGAAGATGTCCATAAACTACAAGCTGACTTGAACACTCTGAGTGTTTGGGCATCAACTTGGCAAATGAGGTTCAATGTGGACAAATGTAAAGTTATGCATCTTGGTAGTAATACTCTCTGTGCTTCATATGTCCTAGGTGATGTAACACTGGGAGAGTCACTTAGGAGAAGGATTTGGGTGTCCTTGTAGATCATAGATTGACTAACAGCATACAATGTCAATCAGCTGCTTCTACGGCCACCAGGATATTGTCATGCATTAAACGAGGCATGGACTTGCGGGGCAGGGATGTAATACTACCACTTTACAAAGCGTTGGTGCGGCCTCATCTGGAATATGCAGTTCAATTCTGGGCACCAGTCCATAGAAAGGACGCACTGCAGCTGGAAAAAGTACAGAGGAGAGCGACTAAACTGATGAGGGGCCTGGAGGGTCTTAGTTATGAAGAAAGATTAAAAGAACTGAATTTATTTAGTCTTGAGAAGAGACGTCTAAGGGGGGACATGATTAACCTGTACAAGTATATAAATGGGCCATACAAAAAATACGGAGAAAAACTGTTCCATGTAAAATGCTCTTGAAAGACAAGGGGGCACTGCCTCCAATTGGAGAAGAAAAAGTTCAGTCTCCAGAAGCGTCAAAGCTTCTTTACTGTAAGAACTGTGAAGCTGTGGAATAGACTTCCTCAGGATGTGGTCACAGAAGGAACAGTGGACAGTTTTAAAAAGGGTTTAGATGAATTCTTAAAAGTAAACGTGTAGAAATCTGTAGAGTCTCATTTCCTTCTGGGATTCGCGTCCCCACCTATCCCTATCCCTTGGTTGAACTTGATGAACTTATGTCTTTTTTAACTGTATTAACTATGTAACTATGTAACTGTGGGCAGAAATACATGGAGACAAAAACAATAATAAAATAGTTTTTTTTTTACTAAACCAAAGTACACAGAAAATCTACTCCTAAGGCCTCATGCACACGATCGTTGTGTGCATCCGCGTCCGTTACGTAATTTTTCTCAGTTTAGCGGAGGTCCCATTCATTTCTATGGAGCTGTGAAAAAAAACTGATAGTCCTCAGTTTTTTCTGCACGTCCATGATCCGTGATTCCAGTCCGTCAAAAAAATATAATCTGTCCTATTTTTGTCAGTGGAAAACGGAGGACGGACCCATTCAAGTCAATGGGTCCGTCGAAAAAAACGGATGCACAACTGGTATGTCATCCGCGTCCGTGTCCGTTTTTTTCTACAAGACCTTGGTGCAATAAAATTACACTTTTCATTAACCTTCCTTTTTTTTCCCCTGTCAGACAAAAAAAAAGGAAGACACAAGGAAACACAACTGAAGCAAAATCGGACACGGACCACTGAAGCCAAATCACTGACAGTGAAAAAACACTGTCGTGTGCATGAGGCCTAAGGGAAATAGACAAGGCGGCAAATCATAAGGAGGTCGTTATTACGGGTGACTTCAACTATCCAGATACAGGCTGGGAAACTGAAAACTGTGGATCTCATAAAGGAAACAGGTTCTTGTTAATAACTAAAGAATATTAACTTTCGCATCTGGTACAGGATCTGACTAGAGGGATGGCCATACTGGAGTTAGTATTAGCCAATAGACCTGACAGAACAACAGACATGCCAGATGGGGAACACCTGGGAAAGAGTGACCATAGTATAATAAACGTCCAATTGTCATTTAAAACAGTGTTTTGTCGGGGAGACACAAAAATCCTAAACTGTAGGAAACCAAAATTTGATTAGCTTAGGGGGTTGTTAGCCTGATTAACTGGTGGAACAATGTTCTTAAAATTAAAATAAAAAACTGGCAAAAATGGGTGGTTTTTAAAAGCACCCTAGATTTGCATTGTGAGAAATACATACCTTATGGGACTACAAGGGTTAGTAACAGGATAAAACCAATGTTGATAAATAGAAATGTAAAAGGGGCAATAAATAAACAAAAAGAAAGCATTTAACTCACTAAGGGCTCTTTCACACCTGCGTTAGTGTCTTCCGGCATAGACGACGGAACTCTATGCCGGAAGAATCCTGATCAGTTTTATCCTAATGCATTCTGAATGGAGAGAAATCCGTTCAGGATGCATCAGGATGTCTTCAGTTCCGGACCGGAACGTTTTTTGGCCGGAGAAAATACCGCAGCATGCTGCGCTTTTTGCTCCGGCCAAAAATCCTGAACACTTGCCGCAAGGCCGGATTCGGAATTAATGCCCATTGAAAGGCATTGATCCGGATCCGGCCTTAAGCTAAACGTCGTTTCGGCGCATTGCCGGATCCGACGTTTAGCTTTTTCTCAATGGTTACCATGGCTGCCGGGACGCTAAAGTCCTGGCAGCCATGGTAAAGTGTAGTGGGGAGCGGGGGCGCAGCATACTTACCGTCCGTGCGGCTCCCGGGGCGCTCCAGAGTGACGTCATCCATGCGCATGGGGCGCTCTGATGTAATTTTGGAGCACCCCGGGAGCCGCACGGACTGTAAGTATGCTGCTCCCCGCTCCTACTATGGCAACCAGGACTTTAATAGCGTCCTGGCTGCCATAGTAACATAGAAAGCATTTTGAAGACGGATCCGTCTTCAAATGCTTTCAGTACACTTGCGTTTTTCCGGATCCACCGTGTAATTCCGGCAAGTGGAGTACACGCCGGATCCGGACAACGCAAGTGTGAAAGAGGCCTTAGCCCAGTTTTCTCAGGTTGATGGACTGGTCCCACCCCCTGGTTAGTGGAGTCTTAGCTGAGCAGAACTAGAGGCAACATGTTCCTGTGTGAGCTCCTGAGAAGTAGGCCTGAACTGAAGCCTAGTCCAGAGAACCTTCATCTCTGAGACTAAAAGCTGCTAGGAAAACCAACTGAACTGAGGAAAGGAAAGCCTGAAATCCATACAGATTGTGGAGAACCAGGGCCGTCTTTAATATTGATTGGACCCTGGGCAAAAATTTACTTGGGCCCCCTGGATCCCGCCTTCCCACACCTTAGCATGCAATCACGCCCTCCACCACAACACACACACAAAAAATCCACACATCTGGTAGAGTCCAGTGAATGACTGTAAATACTTCCAGTTCTGAAGACTCCAGCGGCTCAGGATCAGTGCTCTGGGCAGCTGGGCTCAGGCTGGAAGTGGGCACCGCTCTGCAGGAAGGAGACCAGGGCTCGGCTCACCCTAGTGTTACAGTGCAGCACCCCACAGTATGCAGTATAGCACCCTATAGTATACAGCACCACACAGTATGCAATATAGCACCCTATAGTATACAGCACCACACAGTATGCAGTTTAGCACCCCACACTATACAGTACCCCACAGTATATAGTAGAGCAGTATAGCAGCCCACAGTATACAGAACCTCACGGTATACAACACCTCACTGTATACAGCACCCCAAACTATACACGATACAGCCCCCCACACTATACAGTACAGCAGTATAGCAGGCCCCCCCACACTATACAGGCCCCCCACAGTATACAGCCCACCACACAGTATACAGGTCCCCACACAGTATACAGGCCACCCCCCCCCCCAGTATACAGCCCACCACACAATATACAGCCCATTACACAATATATAGCCCACCACACAATATACAGCCCATTACACAATATATAGCCCACCACACAATATACAGCCCACCACACAGTATACAGCACCCCACTATACAGTAGTTTACAGTATATATTAACATAACAGCCCCTGTCACCTTTTTCTGATGTAATCTTTACACAAAAAAGCTCCACAGTTAACTTCTGCAACACTCAGTAGGACCTGTGATGACCTCATAGCCATGTGACCAGTAATTGCTAGGTTACTGGTCACATGGTAATGATGTCATTAAGGTCCTAGAGCAAAACTCATTAAGGTCCTAGAATTAAGATCATTAGCACAGTACGATCATGATGCCTGTGTAGCTGACAGCCTGACACCCGGGGCAGTAGCTAGCAGGGCTCAAGAGGCAGCTGCCTTGGGCCCCCCAGGAGCAACTGGGCCCAGGGCAGCTGCCCCTTTTGCCCCTTGGTAAAGACGGCCCTGTGGAGAACCAAGACCATGCCTGGAAAGTCAGTAAGGTACTGCATGTTTAAGGCAATAAAACTTCATGGTGTATTGCTTTGGCACCCACCACACTTTAACGTGGACTAGCCATCCGAATCCAAATTCTGCACCCTGCAACTACAGAAAAAGTTAATGAGAATGGAATTGGCTGAGGTTATATGCAAAGATTGCAAAGTGAACTTGGAGTGAGACACAGGGCGCAGTGGCCAATAGAGGCAGACCATGAAGCTGCTATGTGGAAAAGGGAGCCACAGTGAACCAAAGGCCCCACACCTACTGAATGAGGCATGGATGCCCAATTTAGATTTCTGCTATGGGTCGTAGTAATTTCTATGTACGCCCCTGTCAGGAAGGATTACTACCATCATTGTTTCTGCCTATACACAGCTATTGGAAAATACTACACTGTAGTATACTTTGGCACTGTGCCTATTGCTGCTATTTGTAATACTACTACTCTCACCATCATTTTAGTAAAAAGAGACTTTATTTATTGTAACCAATGGTCCTGGTCATTGACTCCACCATCAATCCGTCAGCCCCTACACCTGTCCGCCTACCTTGCACCCATGTACCTAACATCAAGGGCACCCTACCTAACACCAGGCAGGAGCACCAGAAATCCCAGGGTGTGCCCTGAAGGAAGAAATGGTGTATCCTTTACTCACTGCCCAGCCCCAGGGAGCGTTGGTGAGGCAATCCACTGTGAAACACTACCACTCCTATCAGTGCCACAACTACCGCTCCCTTCCTCCCAGCTCTTCCCCTGCAGGCTCGCTGCACGCTTCCCATGCACATTGGAAGGGAAACTAGAAGTCACCCGTACATACCAAATGATACATATGGAAAAGAACGTTTTAGGTGACAGTAAACATAAAGGTAGAAACCAGTGTCCGGCAGCTGCTTCCAAGGCCAATAAGGTTCTGGGGTACATCAAAAGGGGCATAGATGCCCGTGATGAGAACATAGTCCTGCCACTTTACAAATCACTAGTCAGACCACACATGGAGTACTGTGTACAGTTCTGGGCTCCTGTGAACAAGGCAGACATAGCAGAGCAGGAGAGGGTCCAGAGGAGGGCAACTAAAGTAATAACTGGAATGGGGCAACTACAGTACTCTGAAAGATGATCAAAATTAGGGTTATTCACTTTAGAAAAAAGACGACTGAGAGGAGATCTAATTACTATGTATAAATATATCAGGGGACAGTACAGAGATCTATCCCATCAGCTATTTATCCCTAGGACTGTGACGAGGGGACATCCTCTGCGTCTGGAGGAAAGAAGGTTTGTACACAAACATAGAAGAGGATTCTTTACGGTAAGAGCAGTCAGACTATGGAACTCTCTGCCTGAGGAGGTGGTAATGGTGAGTACAATAAAGGAATTCAAGAGGGGCCTGGATGTATTTCTGTAGTGTAATAATATTACAGGCTATAGCTATTAGATTTCTAGAGAAGGGTCGTTGATCCAGGGAGTTATTGGGTTCGGGAAGGATTTTTTTCCCCCTAAAATGAAGAAAATTGACTTCTACTTCATGTCTTGTAGATCGTAAGCCCTGGCGGCAGGGTCCTCTCTCCTTGTGTACCAGTTTGTAACGTGCCTTTTTCATGCTTATTGTGACGGTTTATTATGTGTTCACCCCTTTTGATATGTACAGTACCTTGGAATAATCGGTGCTTTAAGAATAAAGAATAACAGTGTTTTTATCTTCCTCTGGATCAGAATTGCAGGATAACAGGCTGAGCTGGATGGACGCCTTCTTTCAGCCCCACAAACCGTTACTATGTTACTTTGATAGGTAATGTAATGCTGAGTTGTTCCCAGACGTGTGCATGATACATTTTATATGCTGATGTAGCTGCAAAGTGTCCTGGAAACAACATTTGCTGCGTTAGTCTGTGCGTCCAGGCTTGTTTTGCTGACAGATCTGTGATGGATCTGTTTTTAACAGATGGCAATGGAAGCATACCAGATCGTTTTGCATTTAATGGGATCTGTAAGGTTTCCTTTTTATCTTCCCAAATAGAAAAAAATGCGTGTGAATAAAGTCTTATATACGGAAAGTATTATCTGCCTGTAAACAGCCCATAAACAGGTCCAGAATATTATATTTAGAGTTTATGAGCATATCACCCTCAGCTGTAAAGGGACCACATCTCTGCAACCTCTTCCTTGCTTCAATTGCTCCGTAAGGCACACCGCCTTGGTATTATAGCATTTTGCCCTTCAAGCAGTTTATTGGTGGGATGCCCAGAGTAGAACCGAACCCCTTTAACATGGCACATAACATTGTATAGGATCCTGCAGTCAAGTCCACATGGCACAGCCTATTCCTAGGGACAACCGCCATGATTCCATTATCGTTCCTCCACCTCTCCTTCTGCGTCTCTCCAGGTTAACCCCCTCTGGCTTGTTGCTTGTGTATGTCATAGCTGCATGTTAAACAGGAGCTTGCACCGTCACAGAACAAAAACACACGCTGACATTTCTGCCAGATCAAGTACAGAGCCATTTCAATTTATAAAAAGGTCTCCCGAGGCTATGTTTTGCATTTCAAGCTATGCTATAAGATAATATCTTGAGCTTGATTGACCTTCCCCCCACCATAATGAGGTCTGTGATGGTCCAGTAGAGGCAGGATATGCTAAATGTCCTAAATCCAATTATTTGATTCACTCTAAGGGAGCTGAAAATGGTTATTTTAGTAACAAGGTAAATTAAATACCTCCATTTCTATCATGGTACAATCTAATTACATACATGAGTTGTTATTTCGAAACTCAGGATTTCGGTTGCCCTAATCCTAAAAAATTGGGCAAACCACCCAGTAAAGAGTTGAGTGTGACACTTACTTAGCTAACATGGAGCCACCTGGTGGTCAGAGAGTATATCAGCGTGCTTGTCCATTTACTCAGATGAGTGCCGCTGGCCATATACTGTGCAGTCGCTACTTGTTTCCAGAATTACTTTGATCGGCTTCATCCGCATGTAGCTTACGTGTCAAATACACGCACAGTTTTTCCAGAGTGTGATTCCTTAGCAATGTTCAAGTCCAAAAAAGCATGCTATACACCCGAGTGACCTATATTCAGGGCTAAAATTACCTTCTCAGGAAAGGTCACCCTGGGGAAATGATTCTAAAGGCTTGTTAACAATTTAACCACAAAAAATCCCAGAAGAAAATAACCAGGTTTTCTAATTTTGTTATTAATAATAATAATCCTTACTATATAATACCTATATATTCTGCAGCAAATTGAATCTGAAGTTTTTGGGATTTGTCCCACATCAGAAAAAACGTGTAACTTATTCCGGCTGCCTCAGGGAGGCTGGTAGTAATGCTAATACTACTCAATTTATTATTAATGTGAATCACCCCAATCTTCATTATAATTACCAACAGATCATACACAAAAATCATACACGATATGTCACCTGACATATTGGTCTGAATTACATTTAACAAACATATATTGCACTGAACCTAAATAATGATTCACAAAGTACCACACGCTAATAAATGAAAACAATAGTGTGGTGTTAAACAAGCAGGAAGTGCTCAATCCCACATGCAGTCGTGCATATATAAACAGGGGAGCAAATCCTGCACTTGTGGCCCGTTGCTAATGGCGATCCCCAGCAAAAATGCATACAGTGGAGGATGCCTGCGGTGGACCACAAGTACCACAATAGACATCCTACACAAGATAGCAATTCATTTATTTGCATATAGAGATACCTGGAGGTGTATAAACTCCAATTTAAATTAGCCTGTTTTCCATCCACAGGCTACATTTAGGTGCACCTGTGAGGCCTGGACCATACCAGCCAGTCTTGAGTGGGACTCGCAGACTCCTCCCTCCTCCCATTGCTAGCATGGTTTCATGCTGGAGGTAACTGGTGAGTTGTCTGTGAGTCGGACCTTTACGCTCCTGTAATTTGACCACTGGCCCCTGGTATTGCCCATA